>NC_066522.1:5497557-5532557 GCF_024679095.1 Eriocheir sinensis
CATACAGACAAAAAGCATTATTTCCTTTTATATAATTACTGTCCCACATGCTTGCAGTTTCTTCTGGGTAGCGTGTTTTCATTGTCTTCCATTAACGTAGCACTAATTCTTACCCTTACCCGCATCCTCCTCCTCCTCCTTCGCCTCCACTTTCTCGTATTTTCATTATTTTTTCTCCTCCTCATCATTACCACCGATCTCATCCCTCACCTTCACTTTCACATTTTTTTTTGACACATCTTCATCTGTCTCATCATTAGCGACAAGTTCACCATTCATTTCGTTCCTCTTTCACCTTCTTTTAATTTTACTTTCCCCCTGAAAATTCAGTCTAGTAAAATACTGGTGTTCGTTAGCCAAAAGACTCTTTCTAACAATATATATATATATATATATATATATATATATATATATATATATATATATATATATATATATATATATATATATATATATATATTTTTTTTTTTTTTTTTTATGGCCGCCATTTTTCTTCAGGGGCCAGATGGTCGACCCAGGCCCGTCACGGCGCAGGCAATTTTTATAGTGGCGCCTAAACATTAATAGTCAAACAAAGAAAATACTTCGGAAACTAAAATGTGACTCATCATTTCAAAAGTTCACACCAAGCAGAGTAAGGAAGGAGAACACTTACCAAACTTTTCTTCTTTCCCTCCTCAGCTCCGAGGATCACAAGAAATAGCTTTCGCCTGCGGGAAGACAAAGGCTCTAATTATAATTTGGACTCTCTCTCTCTCTCTCTCTCTCTCTCTCTCTCTCTCTCTCTCTCTCTCTCTCTCTCTCTCTCTCTCTCTCTCTCTCTCTCTCTCTCTCTCTCTCTCTCTCTCTCTCCAAAAACAAAGCTACACAAGAACCCACAAGTAATGGACAACACGCACAGGTGAGTGTGTGTGTGTGTGTGTGTGTGTGTGTGTGTGTGTATGTTTCACCGCGGCCTGATCACGAGTTGGACTCGCAATCGCCAGGAAGTACCCTCCCGACAAGAGCAAGACTCATTATTCGATCTCTGGATACTGCCAGGACCTCACACACCACACACCCCATTCCCCTTGCTCAAGGGGGGACAGTAACCACTCCTAGTCAGAGGAAGAAAAACCGGGCAGAGCGGGGCTCGAACCTCTGCCTGCCACGCCGCGAAGCCTGGCAGCGCAGCGCTTTAACCGACTGAGCTATCGGAGTGTGTGTGTGTGTGTGTGTGTGTGTGTGTGTGTGTGTGTGTGTGTGTGTGTGTGTGTGTGTGTGTGTGTGTGTGTGTGTGTGTGCGTCGATTAAATAAAAGGCATGGGTTCAGGTCCTACAACCAAAACAAAAACAAAAAAAATGCATGCGCTTAGTATTCATTTTCATTTTTTTCTTTAATTTCGTCTGTAAGAGGAAATACAAACAGAAATGGGAAAAAAATCTGCAATAAAGAACCAGGTAAAAGACAATAGGTAAGTTTTACATTAAACATAAAAGGAAAAGCAAAATCAATGTGATTAAACGAAGAACGATAATATGGCACGTAAAAATAAGGAGAAATGAAAAAGAAATACTATTAAATAACGATCTGGAAAGGAAAATTGGAGAGTTAGAGAAAAAGAGAAAGATGGGAGAGGGGGGGCTGCTGTATACAATATATTCACCAGGCTTCCTCATTCTTCACTGCGGACTCCAAGATTCACATTTTTATAACGTTTGGCTCTAGTCTTTTCGGATGGACTTTTGAGTTTTGTCCTTCCCTCTTCCATCCTTCTTTACCGCCCTTCTTCCCTTTATATCCTACCTCTCCTTGTCTCTAGGCTCTTACTTCTATTCCATCTTTCCTTCCTCCTCCTCCTCCTCCACCCCTCGTTATGAAACAGCTTAGCGTCCTCAAGAACCTTACGAAAGAGAAGCAAGAGTGTGGAAAATGGAAAGAGGGGAGGGAGAAAGAAGGGAGGATAGTACAAAAGGAGAGGGAGCAGGAATTTTGGTACAAGAGGTGCGGGGAAAGTATGGAGAGAAGAGAGAGCAGGAGAAGGAAGGGAAAAGGCTGAGACATGATATGTTTTGAGTGTTTTTGACGGTGATGGAATGGTGGTGGTAATGATAGTAGTGTTGGTGGCAGCAATGTTGCCAACGAATCATGTTGACTCTCTCTCTCTCTCTCTCTCTCTCTCTCTCTCTCTCTCTCTCTCTCTCTCTCTCTCTCTCTCACCTTGGCGCCGCCAGTAACACAATGCCCATCAGTATTCAAAGCCTCGCGTCTGCAAGTCTCGAGCGACACACACACACACACACACACACACACACACACAGCGACACCCTGAATCTAACTGCTTCATGCGAATGATACTTTGAGCCGCCGCCGCCTCCACCACTATCACCAATACCAATATCACTCTCCGCCTCCACCACCTCCTCCTTCACCTTCGGGTTGTCTCTAACATTTGATGACGCGAGTCTTGAATATCATTAACAAACATTATATCATATATCCACGAAAATAAATCATTTGCACAGCTGTCTTATTCAAACCTCCTCATAGTGTATATTCTTCCTTGCATTTCCCTCTTATCTGCTACTGCATCATCTTTATAATCACCATCATCAATATCGTCCTTCTCTTTCATTGCCCACTCAAGAATCACTTTCCTGGCGGCTCAGCATATTGGTGGATTATGACTGGCTGGAAGTGGCGTGCTTGTCTCGCTGAACTGATTAGCCGGCGGCTTTCAACTCGTCAATAGTCGATCAGGAAGTAAAATGTTAAGGGGGTTGATGTTTTCAGATTTTGTCCCTCCGTAGAGAGACTGCGGGCCTTCAGTCGAGTGACGGCTCATGAAGAGGGTGTCGACAGACAGACTTAGGCGGCTGACGCCGACCAAGTTGGCCTGTCGATGAAGACTCATGTCTCTGCCTAGGGAGTGCTGAATGGGTCTAGTCATGGTGGAAGCAATGAAGGGAGGGAGGAAGGGAGGGAAAAAGGAAGTCGGGGAGAGAGGGAGGGGGGGGGGGCGAAGAGAGGGAGGAAGGGGAGAAGGTGGTGGGGGAGGAGAGACGAATTGACAAGTGGTTTGGGAAGGCAGGAATGGTGAAGGGCTCAATGTCTTTAGATATACACTCTCTCTCTCTCTCTCTCTCTCTCTCTCTCTCTCTCTCTCTCTCTCTCTCTCTCTCTCTCTCTCTCTCTCTCTCTCTCTCTCTCTCTCTCTCTCTCTCTCTCTCATGAAGCACTTTCCTACTGAACCATATTTCTCTCACCTATTTCATTACATCCCACCCTCAGCATCACCACTACCAGCCAACGTCATCCGTCTTCTCTTCTAATTATTTACCATTCACTTCATATACGTCACCCAATTCAAACACCAACAACTCTTTCCTTTCCTTCATTATCCTTCAACCACCACCCAAATAACCCTAGCTCCCCTACCCCCCCGCACACACACATGCCTTTGGCCCTAGTTAGAAGGCGAGTTGTAGCAGGCAGCATTAATATCTGGCAATACATCGTTGGTGATAGAGGGAATGAGAGGAGGAGGGGAAGGCGCTGCTCTTGTTGGTGTTCTTACTTGGGCCAAAATTTAATGGATGTCTGTTTAGCTCCGTGTATTTAGTGGCTCCTCCCAGCAGCCACGGGGGTCAGGGAGAGGGATGGAAAGGGAGAAAGCGGGGACCGGGATTGTGATAGGTGGAAGAGGCAAGGAAAGGATAACTGAAGAGGTGAAAGGCATTTGAGAGAAGGGATATGTTAAGGATGAACGTATACGAAGAGGAACGTTTACATCTAAAATGAAACTAAAGACACCGGGTAAACGAATTTTAAAAGACTCGGATAAGCCAATGTCCTGCATTGGCACACATAGGAGTCCTATATATGATGTGTCATTCTTAACACTCATAGGCTCAGCTGCACCTAATCGATAACAACTTTATTGGGGAGTTGCTTTTGATCAATGAACGGATAGGAAGTACTTATCCATGCTCTATGTCAACACACACAAGACAGTCATCTAATCGCATTAAGAATCCATAGAGCAAACGATACTTTTAATAGTAAATCATTAATATTTCATCTCAAGATGAATTAAATTATAATAACATTTCTTATGATTTAAATATACCAGCTGTGAATGTAATGCAGTTGTAGTTATCTACCACATTCTCATCACCACCACCTTTACAGTTGCCGTCATCATTAAAATCAATACTTGCTAATATCCCTCGTAACAGTGTTGCTAAGTATTACTTATCAAACTCACCATTAACTTGTCATCAATCCCCACCCGGGCCCGCACAAACATACCATGGAAGGACCGCTCCGGCACACCCACGCCTCGCCGTGCACGCCACCCACGCAACCACACCAACGCTCAGGAGAACACTGACAAAGTTTCAGTGACGTTCAGTGGGTCCCGCAGTCCGGCAGCAACCCCATCTGCTCCCAAACAGGCTGTCTCATACAGCTCATCTCGCACCGTAAGAAGCTAACTAATGGTTGTTTTTTTACGCCATGTATTAAAGATCCTCTCTCTCTCTCTCTCTCTCTCTCTCTCTCTCTCTCTCTCTCTCTCTCTCTCTCTCTCTCTCTCTCTCTCATTACCGCTATCATATTAACTTTTATCCAGAAAACTGCTTAATCACGTTCTTCTTCGCGTGACTCGAATCGATCACAAAACAGTCTCAGCTTCGAGGAGGTTCGAAACTTTTCGTCTCAAAACTTCGAATCAGCACAAGAATCAACGATCGCTCATTCGCTGCGACAGGTTGACAAAAAAGCGATTTTATTATTCATAGTTTAATGAAAGTAATGTTTGTTTCCCCCCCGAGTGACAAGTATGTAGCCTAAACTGTAGAGACGGTGGCCGAGTGATTAGCATGCGGGCGTGGTGAGCCCGAGGACCTAGCGTGGACAAAGTCGACTCCCCACCGAAACACGCTGATTTTTCAAGTCATCGCCGAGTGGCGGAAGATTACCCACATGCTGTCCGGATCTTCAATCAACCTTAACTTCAGCGACTTCGGTCAAGAGGAGCACCGGGGGGCAGCAAGGGCCAAGCAAGAGTCATACATCACGGCAGCCACTATAAGAAAACTTATCTCGCGCCACTAACGGGCTGGGGCCGTCCAAGAGGCCCCCCAGGAAAGCCTACCGGCGCTACAGGCAGCACACACACACACACAAAAAAAAAATGTTTGTGTCCCTCACTGGCCAGTATTAATTGAGGCAGTTGTCATGAGTGGGGCGTCGGCCATTTACATATGCAGGGTGTTCTTAAACGGCTAATATTATTATCAGGTTATAATAGGCGATTGAAGAGTAATGTGGGGGCATCCAGGTCAACGCACAAATTATTTCAAAAGAATATTAACATATTAGCATTTATTAGTTTACGAATAATAATAATCAAATGTTAAGTTGGAATAATTAAATTATATTAATATACATATAAGCAAGAAACGATTATAAAAAGCACGATGAAGTAATGTATTAGGAAATAGATATCACGGCGGGAAATAATTCTTTACACGTAAAAAAAAAAAAAAATCGATATTTTTTTTGTTATTTCGATAACAATACTGGTGATGTCATGGCTGGTAGCTCTAACACTGTTAAGATCAAAATGAATAAAATAATAGTAGTAATAATAGTAACTATCAGAATTTAATTATCATTATTATTATTATTATCATTATTATTATTATTATCAATATTATTATTATTATCATTAATATTATTATTAACATTGGGATTACTATTAGCTTTTTCATTATATTATACTTATCAATATAATCAATATTTTTTTTTGTATTTTTTGTAGTAGTAATGGTAGTAGTAATGGTAGTGGTAGCAGTGGGAGTAGTAACAGCACCTGGGAGTAGGCAGTCAGGCAGCTGCCAAATCGAGCGCAAGCTACTCCCAGTGAGATATATATACGGGAGGCGAGGGGGTGCTGCAAGCCCATCAAAGACCCTCCCTTCTTCCCACTTACCGTTTCTCTATTGTCTCATTAACACCAGCGAGTAGTTCAGAATGCTCTCTGAAGACAAACCCTCTTACTCTCCATACAACACTACATACACGCTACACGTACGTACATCACTTCAGGGAAGGGAGAGTGAGTCCAGATGTGATCCACTTTGGAATTCAGAGTCAAAGAATTTTACATAGTTGATAGAATTAGTTGACTTACAGCAAAGGTGTCCTTAATAATAGAATGACAATAAAGTTTTACCCAGATGGTGATGCGAATCGCCATAACTCCCTTATTTTTGCGGCTACAGAAATGTTTTTGGTATCAATCGACGGCAAAATGAAAGGGCTATATTTTCAATGACAGACCGGGCTCAAAAACCGACTCGAAATGGTAAAAAAAATCGAATAAATTCGCAAAAAAAGGCTCTGAAAAAAAAACTATTTTTGAGCTCCCAACCTTGAAACCCACTCGTTTTTTTTTAATTTCAAAAAAATTATTTAACAAATACTTTAGCCCTACCAATGTGCTTTCCGCTAGACCTCGCTTATCAAAAATATAGTCCTTTCATTTTGCCGTCGATTGATACCAAAAACATTTATGTAGCCCCAAAAATAAGGGAGTTATGACGATTCGCATCAAAGCGGTTGATTTTCCAAAATTCGCGGCTTAATGACAAGGGCGCCGCAAAATCAAAAGAGTCCGCCGTCCATTACTTGAGATGTCACTGAACTAGGATATCAATAATCACCTTTTTTCTTCTTCCTGTGACCTGTTCTGCTTTGCATCGCTTCTTAGGTCCTCCTTGGTACTTTTTTACACTTAGATAATTCACTTAGTTACTCTGTGAAAGTAAAGATTGGGTTCCGCGATGTGAAGTACAGGATGGGATGTCTCACGACGCGGGATGGCAGGCGACATCACATCGGGTCTGAGATGGGACATGCGACACCTCACAGTGCTTGCTGACAACGAGACGGACAAAGAAACACAAAGGAAGAACAAACAACAGCAGACCTGCTGGTCCTTACGAGGCTGTTTGTGACAAGCTACACTAACTATCTAATCAAAGGTGGAAGATGAAGGACAGCAAAGGCGAAGGCTCCTCCCCACCCCCCCATCCCTCCAGCCAAAGCTGGCAGGAAAGGAAAAAAAAACATGCAGCATGGAAAAACTGCATGGAATTTATGTAGGAAAGAGGACAGAACTAACATTACTGCTACCACTAACCGGGCGATATAAACGGAAAAGGACACCAGTATTCGAAAGAACTTAACGTTATTATGACAATGAGTAATACCTTAGTTGCTGGTTGGAATCAAAATACTTGTCTAATCTATTCTTGAAGGCCGTAACTGTTGTACTATCAACGACATCACAGGGTAGAGAGTTCCAAACATTAACAACTCGATTGAAGAAGAAGTGTTTAGCTTCGTGCGACGAGAATCTTTTACCACTTATCTTCAAATTGTGATTTCTTCTTGTTCTATTTGATCGATCAATTGTAAAGTAATCTTCCGCATTAATATCACTGAATCCTTTAAACATTTTAAACACTTCTATTAGATCGCCTCGCATTCTTCGTTTTGATAGGCTGAATAAATTTACTTCTTTAAGCCTCTGTTCATATGACAAATTTCTCAATCAAGGAATCATCTTTGTTACTCTTCGTTGAACCCGTTCCAACTTTTCTATGTCTTTTCTGTAGTAGGGAGACCAAAACTGTACACAGTACTCTAGACGGGGTCGAACCAATGAATTATACAGTTTTAATATTACTTTTTCGGATTTATTATTAAAGACTCGTCCGATGAAGCCAACCAATTTGTTTGCAGTTTTAACTACCTCTGAACAACGCTGACCGGGCTTTAAATCGCTTGATATAGTGATTCCAAGATCCTTTTCTTTACTTACTGCAGAAAGTTGTTGGCCATTCATTACGTACCGAGCGCGATTGTTATTTTTTTCCGATTTATGCTGCTCCCTCCTTCCTCTCCTTGCTGCTGTTACCTCTCATCCTGCTCGTACTTCTCCTCTACTCATTCATCTTCCTATCCTCCTATCCCTCCTCCTTTTCTTCTTCCTCCCTTTCACCTATCACATCTTTTCCTCCTCCTCCTCCTTCTGATGCTCCTCTTCCTCGCCTCGTCCTCGTCCTCGTCCTCCTCCTCCTCCTCCTCCTCCTCCTCCTCCTCCTCCTCCTCCTCCTCCTCCTCGTCTCGTCTTTCTCCTCGTTCTTCTCTTCCTCCTGTTTTTCCTCACTCACATATCACATCACATCTCCTCCTCCTCCTCCTCCTCCTCCTCCTCCTCGTCTCGTCTTCGTCCTCGTTCTTCTGTTCCTCCTGTTCTTCCTCACCTTTTCACCTATCACATCACATCTTCTCCTCCTTCTCCTCCTCCTCCTCCTCCTCCTCGTCTCGTCTTGGCCCTCGTTCTTTTCTTTCTCCTGTTCTTCCTCACCCTTTCACCTACCACATCATAAATTATCTCCCCCTCCTTCTCATCATCATCATTATCATCGTCCCCGTGCCTTTCGTTCTCCACCTCTTCTTTCCTCCCCGCAATCTATATACTTTCCCTTTATAATCTCCTCTTCTTACCTCAGTCTCCCGATTGCCATTTCACCCTCCTATCCTCCTTCTTCCTCTCTTCTGTATTTTCGCTTCCTTATTTCTTTCCCCCTCCACACTTTCTGCAATTGTTTTCTTTTCCTCTCTCTCTCTCTCTCTCTCTCTCTCTCTCTCTCTCTCTCTCTCTCTCTCTCTCTCTCTCTCTCTCTCTCTCTCTCTCTCTCTCTCTCTCTCTCTCTCGCTCGCTGATGAGACCGCTGTTTGAGTTTTTCTTTCCGAGTTTCAATAATTTCTTGTATTTGTCTTTTCTACTTTGTTTTTTCAATTGGCTATTACAAAGGTCATAGACATTAACTTTATATTTATCTTTTTCGTCAACACCTGCTTAAGGGAAGGCTTCAGTGTTCCTTGTACCGTCAACGCGTGTGTTTCGTGTTTATGCGTATTCTTTTTTCCCCTGCGAGTCTTCATTTCCTCTGCGAATCATGACTGCGAAATGTGTTCCCTGAAAACGCCTCTTCCATCATCAAGTTGGGAAGTAAAGTTGACTCGTGACTTTATGCGAAGGTAAGAGAAATGAGAAGTTTTTTCCTCCAGCTCTTTTCCTTTTTCAACCCTATCATTCAGTTATTTTTATCACCAGTATTATTAATACTTTCGTAATTTTTAGTACCAATTTTATTGAAAAAATAAGAACAAGACGAAAACAACAAGATTTACTGGTACTTCTATTACTACTACTAACAGTTACATTATTATTACCATTAATAATACTACATAAAAAAAACAATAAGAACTACTATTACTACTTACTGTACTACCACTACTACTATAACGACTACTACTACTGCTACTACTACTACTACCACTGCTGCTACTACTACTACCAATTTCGCATGTAGCAGGTAAGGTATATATGCTCTGCTGTTTTCTCTGTGTGTGTGTGTTGGGTTTCACAAGTCTTTTCGGAGTGTTTGTGTTTGTGAGGGTTTATGTGCGAATGGGACTTTTAGCTCCTCCATGTGTATTTTCTGTGTGTGTGTGTGTGTGTGTGTGTGTGTGTGTGTGTGTGTGTGTGTGTGTGCGCGCGCTTTGGGGGACAGTTATATGAAACACGTATATATAAACCGAAATACGGTAATAAATATAAATGAAGGATGTAGTAAGGAAATAAAGGAAGAAGGGAGAGAAGAACGAAGGAATGAAGGATCGAAAGACGAAAGGAAGGAAGCAAATGAACAAAGAAACCAACTAATGGAGTGATAAAAGAATGAAGAAAAGAAGAAAGGGAAGGAAAGGAAGAAAAAAGGGAATATATAATGGATTAAAAAAATATAGGAAGAAAGGAAGGAAGGATGAACGGGAGAAACGAGGGTATAAAGAAAGAAGGGAAATAACGAAGAAATTCAGACACAAGGAAAGACGCTGAAATGGCAAAGAATAAATATACTGCAAGACTAACAACTTTACTGGAAAAATAAAAATATTGAAGAAAGATGCCAAGAGAGAGAGAGAGAGAGAGAGAGAGAGAGAGAGAGAGAGAGAGAGAAAGTCAATATCTAGAATTATGTAGGGCAGTTCCTGGTGTTCAAACAATGAGGTCTTTGCACTTTGCCTTCTTTTTTGTGTTCCAGCGACCAATCTGCAGCAGACAATATTTATCTTTACATTTGCTTCCAAACATTTCCTTCCTCTCATAGTCTTCATATCAGCCTAGTTGTGAACGTGGCATAATAGCTCTCTCTCTCTCTCTCTCTCTCTCTCTCTCTCTCTCTCAACATCAGCCACAGCACCGCCACACGCATCACATCATAACGAACGTAAACATCAACACCATAACGCAGACAGTGAATAGGAACCTCTCCTTCGTTCCTTCCCTTCCTCCCTCCGTGCAACAGGAGGAGAAAAAGAAGAGAATCACGTGGCAAAAATCTACGTAAAACTTTCACCCTGACAACATTAAATAGCTGTCTTGAATGGTGGCGGCAGGGGTGGTGGGGGGCGGGCGGTAGGGGGTGGTAGGTGGTAGAGGGGGTGGCGGCGGAGGTAGTATATGAAGTGTTTCTTCCCTACATCTTCCCACGTAAGTCCATATGCCCCTCTAAACGCTTGGCAACCTTGGCTCCGGCGGGTTTATACAGTCGTAAAGTGCACGAGTGTGTACTGATGGCGCTGCCTGCCTGCCTGACGCTACTGCTGCTGCTCCTCCTGTTGTTGATGTTACCTTCTATTTTCTATTTAAGGTGACGTTACGCGGAATGAACTGACGCGCGCGCGAGAAAAAACAGACTGCCCAAAACCATAGACAGCATGCGGTGGGTGTAAACTAAGCTTCACACATAGGCGATTTTGGGACGAAACCGCGACGATCCTGATTCATTTTGGTCTCGTTAGAAATTGGTGCACTTTGGCTGGTCCCCCTGCCTGGAAAATGTTGGCTCGATGCTTGCACAAATACTGTCCGAATGCTAGTCGGAAGCTGCACAACAATAACGATGCCTGCCCGACAGCTGCCCGGTATCCGAACGATCGACGACGATCAATCTTGAGATTTGAATTTAACCTTTTTTCAGAAGACAGTTCCTACCCGACTAGTGCCCGGCAACAAAACGACAATACAGAACACTGCCAGATTGCTAAACGAAAGCTGATCAATTGCTAGACGAATGCAGAACGACTCCCGAGTTGTCCCCTTCCGAGAGGTATATAATTACACCTATGCAGGATCCCTCCGTAGTTTTCAGGTGAGTCCAGGGGGTGCAACACAGTTCCTACGTTAGACCCGGTGTGGTGTCATCTGCCATCCACGTATCCTAAGACATCCCATCCTGACGGCGCATGCGCGGGCTTTGTTTGCAAACAAAGGGTGGTTGAATTTCGACACGGTACCGTGTCTTTTGTCGACTGCCTATTTTCAAATTCGTGTATGTGTGAAGGCCACTTAAAGCACTCCTGCCCGATCTTTGCCACGGTCACCGGTCACCAGCCACACCGAGAGCTGCACGAAAAATAAGAGCTGCGCTTAGTTTTCGTCCACCTTGCCGACTTATCGGCCAGAATTCACTCTGCACAGATTACCCACACGATGACTAGACGGTCTATTGAAATTATTAACTCGAGTGATGCACGAATGGCAGTCGTGCAGTTGTCGCGTTCAAAATCGCGTATGTGTGAAAGGCCCTATAGATCTAGGAACTGAAATTTGGAGAGGAGAAAGAGAAAAACAATATGAAGAACGAAGTGGAAACGATACATAAAAAGGACGAAGAGTTAAAAAGAAAAGACACGAAAAAGGGAATTCACACTAGGGAAGCAGGAAGAGGTTGTAATGAGATAGGCAGGAAAAAGTGATGGGAGAGGAAGGGAAGGGAAGGGAAGGAAAGGGAAGGGAAGAGAAAGGAAGGGATGAAGGTACGAAGGCGGAAGGAGGAAGAGACAGGAAGATGAAGTGATGTAAGAAAAAGAGAAGGGAAGGGGCAAATGAAGACGAAGAAGGAAGAGCGGGTTGGAGGGAAAGAAGGGAAAGGGAGGTGGGAGGGAGGGAGGGATTAAGGTGGAAAGCTGGAATTAGTGAAAGGAGAGGGACAGAGTGGGTCACAAAGGGGAGAGGAAGGAAGAGGGAGTGATGGGAGAGGAAGGGAAAGGGAGTAGAGGAGAGGCAGGAAGAGAAAGTGGGGGTAAAGCCAGGAAGAAGAAATGAGGGGAGAGGGAAGGTGAGGGAGGGAGACTGCAAGGAGGGAAACAGGAAGACGGAGGGACGGAAGTGCTTTGCTAAGACCCGCGGCTAAGGGACACACACCGCTTTCCAGTAAATGGTGAAGGAAAAGACAAATGAGGCAGGTGCAGCAGCGGCCAGGTGGAAGGTAGACCCGAACACCGAGGCGAGAAAGGGAAGGAGGGACAAGGAAGGAAAGAATAGAGGGGGATCACGGACGCCAGAAGGAGGAAGAAAGGAAGGAAAAGTACTAGGAGCAAGGAACCCTGAAGGAGAGGGGGAAGGAAGAGGAAGGAAGGAAAGAAAGAGTAACACGCATGCCTGAAGGAGGGAAGGAATAGCGGGAAAAAAAGGAAGAGGAGCACAAACATCTTGAGGAGGGGGAGCGGGCTGAAAAAGGAGGGAAAAAAAAGCAGGGGAGTACGGTTTTGAGGAGGGCGAGGAGTGAAAAATGAGGAAAAGGAAGGGGGCACAAATATCCTGAGGAGGCTGAACTGAAAGGAACGAGGAAGAAAGAAAGGGAGGTCAGACATGTGAAGGAAGGATTAATTAAGGAAGGCAGTGAATGATTCTTCTCTCCAGATGAAAGAAATGGGAGAGATGAAGAAATGAAGGGATTGGAAAAAGGACAGAAGGACTGATGTCAGAAAGGAAGGAGGAAGAAGTAGTAAAAAATGTTGGGGAAAAGAAGGGAGAAAGAAGTAGACCAGTGAGACGGAGGAGTAACTGAGGAAGGAAAGGAAGGAGGAAGAAACGGACGAGTAAGACGGATCTAACGAAAGAGAAGAAGAGGTGGACGGTTGAGACGGAGGATAAAACTGGCGAAGAGAAGGAGGGATAAAGAAACGGACAAGTGAAACGGACGGAGAGAAAGAAGTGAGGCTGCAGAGGACAAGTGGGAGAGAGGAAGCAGTCACGCTGGAAAGAAGGAAGACCCGGACGAGTGAAACGGAGAGGAAACTGACGGAGAAAAGAAGGAAGACATTGATGAGTAGGGATGAAAAATGACTAAAGAAGGAAAAGAGAAAATAAATAAATGACAGGCTGAAGAGCAGACTAAAATAACAATATATATGGAGGGCTGGAGGAAATAAGAAGACAGAGATACATTCAAGAAGAGAAATGAATACCACGAAGATACAAAGAGCGCGGAAGTCAAACAGGAAGATAAAGGGGAGGAAGGAGAAAGGGCAGAGAGAACAAGGGAAAGAAGAGGTGGTGACGGCCCCTTCCCCTTTCTTTCATTCCTTCCCAACACAGTGTACCGTATCACCTCATTATTTTTTTCTTTTTGACTAACCCCGCTGCTCCGTTCTCCCTAACCTCACCACTCTTCCCCTCCCCTTCCCTTCTCCTCCCTCACTCCTCTTTCTCTCCTCTTTCCATTCTCCTCCCTAAAGCTGCATCATCATCATCCACCTTCCCCAACTGGCATACCTCCCCTTCTCCCCCTCCTTTTGGTCTCTCCTCCCCTCATCTCTAAATCTGGCTCATACTCACCCCTCCCTCCCACATCCCCGTCTCCATCCCCCATTCATCCTCGCGTTCTTCTTCCCCCTCGCCTCTTGCTACCTGGTAATTTCCTCCCAGGTGATTCGCAGGCTCGTTTTCTTTCATCCACAGGTAACCGCGCCTCAATAATCCATAAAGAAAATAATCACGGGCCACGTTTTCTATTACGGGAGATGCGGAAACGGGGAGGCGGAGAAGCGAAAAAAAAAATATATACCAGGATTTGCCTTGCGTGGGAATCTGTCTCGTACATAAGGTATTAAATATTACTGCTAGAAAAATAACATAATAGAATAAAAGTAAATATGGAACAAGGCAAATAGTTCATTGGGAAACAAATACACGGCAAAAAATAGTAGGAAGCTCATAAAAGGATACACAAATGTTTGTAAATGTTTGATATGAGGAGGAAAAGAGTCAGATCGAGGAGGAAAATATCGAGTAATATCAATAAAATTGTAACAAAAAACTCCCAGTAGCCATCTTAGCAGCGATAGAGAATAAGCAGCAATAAGGGTTGTGATTGGCTAAGAGAGAGAGAGAGAGAGAGAGAGAGAAAATAGGGTCCTGATAAGTAAACTCTGGGAAACATGAGAATGAAATATGAGGAAGAAACTCGAGGAAGGGACGAGAAAGAGGAGGAGGAAGGCAAAAACAAAATTGTAAGGAAGTGTGTGTGGGCGGCGGCAACGACTGAGGGGAGTGAGGGAGTGAAAGTTTGAGGGCGATGCAAAGAATAGACCGAGAGTAATAGGTGCAAATTAAGGGGGGGCGAGGGAGG
Organism: Eriocheir sinensis; assembly: GCF_024679095.1. Classification (NCBI taxonomy): domain Eukaryota; kingdom Metazoa; phylum Arthropoda; class Malacostraca; order Decapoda; family Varunidae; genus Eriocheir; species Eriocheir sinensis. Next base: position 5,512,099 of record NC_066522.1, read on the forward strand.
GAGGGAGAAGGGGGAGGTAGTGCAGGAAGGGAAGATTGTGATGTACGTGTAATAATAATAATAATAATAATAATAATAATAATAATAATAATAATAATAATAATAATAATAATAATAATAATAATAATAATAATAATAAATGGTTTATTCATTTGTAGGCAGCCGTAAGGCTGAAAATACACAAAAATACAATACAATGAGTTTCATGTGATGAGTAATGGGGGAAGTGGGGAAGGGTGATGTGTGTGTGTGTGTGTGTGTGTGTGTGTGTGTGTGTGTGTGTGTGTGTGTGTGTGTGTGTGTGTGTGTGTGTGTGTGTTGGGGTGGAGGGGTCATGTGATCATGGAGGTGTTAATGACCCTCACAAGCGTCGGTATCGCACTAAGCCGATATCTGTCCGTGCGAGTTTTGACCGGGTCGAGAATATTGTGGTGTCTTGTGGGTCTAGTGGGGGGAGGGAGGGCGGGTGGGAGTAGATCTCTATGACGGGGGTTGTGGAGGAGGGACTTGCCGAATTTGGTTAGGTTTGTCTGGTATCGGTCCTGTAGGGTGGCCATATTCAGCTGGGTGAGTGCACGCTCATAGTTAGTGTAAGAACTGCCCAGAATCTGTCTGCAAGCACGCTTTTGCACTCTCTCTAATTGGCGTTGCTGGGTCTTTTTGATGGAGGAAGCCCAAGCAGGAGAGGCATAGAGGAGTCTGGGGAGGATGAAGGTGGTGTACAGGTCCTTGAGAGTCCTTTGGGGGGCTCCCAGTGCCCTCATGCGCCTCAGCATGAAAAGTTTGTAGGAAGCCGCCCTGATAATGGTGGTGACGTGCTTGCCCCAGCTCAGCTTGCTGTCCAAGGTGACTCCAAGCAGTTTGGTGGATTCAACCACCTGCAGCTGGTGAGGGCCAACCTCCAGGGCTGGCGGTGGGATGGCAGTGGTGGAGGTGTGAAAATGCATCACCACCGTCTTGTTGGTGTTGATGGTGACGTGGTTATCTTGCGTCCAGCTCTGCAGTCGGTCCAGAATGTTGTAGGGGCGTGTAGTCAAGGGCTGTGTTGTTGATGGAGATGCCCACTGTAGAATCATCCACGTACTTCCAGCGATGAGGGACGTCTAACAGTGCATTGTTGATCAGAATAAGTAAACAAAGAGGCCTCATGCGCGTCCCTTGTGGCGCCCCAGCAGAGAGGGGCTGGAGGGTGGAGGTGCAGCCCTGATGACGCACAGCTTGGTGCCGGTGAGGTTTTCCAATCTGTGGGGCATTTGCTCTGAGTGAGGGAGGCATTTATGATGGAGGCAAGGGGGTAACAAGTTCATAGGAAAACTCCTGATAAAGCTTTAAGGGTAAATCTAGAGGTGTGGTAGACCTTTTGAGTTTGAGAGATCTGAGCTTTTCGGAAACTTGAAACTCTTCCACGGCGGGAGGATTAAACGGGGAAGGTAGGTAGGCGGGGAGGGAGGGAAGGTCTAGGGGGGAAGGCTTTGACAGATGGAGGAAAAGTGGGAGTTAATCAGTTCAGCTATCTCAAGGGGGGAGGAGGAGGAGGGGAGAAAAGAGAAAGCCGACGACGGGTTGCCCAGGCCACACAAATGGCGTATCTTGGAGAACAAATTGCTGGTGTTATTGCCCTCCAGGTGTTGTACTTCTTGGGGGTAATACTCCTTCTTCGCCACTGCGATTTCCCTGATGACTGTGTTGCGAAGGGCCCTGTATCTTGCTCGGTCCGTGTGGAAGGCGCGGTTCTTTTGCTGCATTCAGGCCTTAATCCTGGAGGTCATCCAAGGCAGGTCGGCTGGGTGGGTGTGTTGTGTCTTGGTGGGGAAGAAGTGGTGATCCGCCAGAGTGATGGTGGCGAGGTAGTTGTTCCACTTCTCCGTGACGTCACGAACGGTAAGGACCTCGACCCAAGGATAGCCCATCAGCCACTGCCCAAACTGCTTAATCTTGGAGTCAGGTGTCGGGCGGGTGGTCCTCTTGACCGTTTCGCACCTCTGTGAGATGGTAGGATAGGGCGTCCATAGGACTGAGACGTGATTGCTTCGGCCCATGGGGGGGAGGGGCTGAGGGGGGGAGTATCAGTCCGTCAGGTCAGTGAGGATAAGGTCCAGCGTGTTCCTTTCGTGTGTGGGAAAATTAACAATTTGTGTGAGGCACAGGTGGCTGGTAACGTCCGCAATGTCTAGTTCGTTGAAGTCCCCACACAACACGAACTTAGCGCCGGGGTACGTAACACGTGTAGCGTCCACTGTATTGATGAGATGGTTCACTAATGCAGGGCCGGAGGGAGAGCGGGGTGGATGGTACACTGTACATAGTATGATGGTGTCAACCTGGCGGGGGTGGTGGGAGGGGGTGGCTTTGATCCACATTGCCTCCACCTCATCGGGAACGTCCACATCGAGCACTGAGGGGTTGAAAGTGTTTCGGCACCAAACTAGAACTCCACCACCTCTCCTGCCCTCTCTGAGGCGGGAAAACACACTGTACCCGTCCACCTGGCACAGCTCTGGGGTCACTTGCCAGGGCTCCGTTACTGCCACTATGTCCGGGTTGATGGTTCTCACTGTGGTAATAACCTCGTCGAGCTTGTTGTTCAGGGAGGTGATGTTCGACATCAGCACTGAGGGGAGGTTGGACCACACTCGCGGCACTTCAAAGTGTTTGTACTCGCTATGCCTTACTGTTTTAGTCACTGGGCGTACACTCGTAATTGTTTTGATGGCTCGTTGAACACAGCACCCTGCCCGGCGGCCACGGCTACGAAATAGGTTCAGTGTTTTTAGTGTGTCGATGGCCTGTGAGGGGGGGTATCCAGCTCCACGCCTGAGGAGGCGAAGGAAGTGTAAAGAATAGCGGTAAGCCATTCTGCACTGCACTGCACTGGCCGATGATGGTGTAGGTGACTGAAGAATTGGGCGGGGGAAAATGTAGTGGTGACGGTGAGAATGAAGATGCGGGTGAGGAGGGTCACAGGCGACCCTTTAGCGGCTACACGGAGCGCTCAGGTCACACAACCGACCCCGGCTGAGGTGTGTGTGTGTGTGTGTGTATATATTTGTGTGTATGAGAGAGAGAGAGAGAGAGAGAGAGAGAGAGAGAGAGAGAGAGAGAGAGAGAGAGAGAGAGAACGTTCAGTTTTTCACGATACATATAACCAAAAGAAAATAAATATTGATTGTATTTTCCTCCAACCTCTCTTGACTCTTCAACAATTTTTAGGTCATCATTGTATTCCATAAGTTTATCCATTATTCTTCATATTATTCATCTTCAATTTCACCTACTTCCATTCACTCCAACGTGCGTGAGTGGGGCGCGACAGAACAAAAACAACCTTTTGCGCTCTCACACACACACACACACACACACACACACACACACACACACACACACACACACACACACACACACACACACAAACAAACACACACGTGATTTATGGAACGGAGAATAATTTTTCTTCCTCACCTACCTATTATTAACTCTCCTGACACTCATTGCTCTCTCTCTCTCTCTCTCTCTCTCTCTCTCTCTCTCTCTCTCTCTCTCTCTCTCTCTCTCTCTCTCTCTCTCTCTCTCTCTCTCTCTCTCACTTCACAGTACATTACACACATAACACTTCGTCCCCCTGCACATCCCATAAACCGAAACACTGATGGTCACGGATGTCTGATAAAAAACAACAACAGGCAAATACAGGCTGACAGCGGCTGAAGAGCATGATTTGCGACCTTTCTAATTAAGTCCCCAGGTTGACAGAATGCCTAGAATTGCATAACTTTATGAGATGAGATGTCTCATCACACGTTGTCTGTATACAAGCTCGTCATCTTATATCACATTTTGCAGACGTGAAGCAATCTTATTAAACTGAGTTGTACAAGGATACAGTCCACCTGAGCTTCACCAAGCCCATTCATGCCGGCACAAAGTGTTTTGATCACCTTATATATTGTAAAGAACAGTGAAATTATCGTTCAGAGCAGAGTGACATGGGGAAGCCGGCGTGATAACATTACTCTATTAAAACAATTCATTGCGGCGAGCTCATGCAGCACTTAAAAAAAATAAAAAAAGGATTTACTGATATTGGAGCAACTTTTAAGGTTTTCATTGTAATGGACGGCGCGCCAGAGGAACAAGGCGCCTCTGGTGGCTGAAGGTATATTGGTCCCGCAAAACATTTCCTCGTCAAATCTGTCCTCACGGGAATGCCTGCGGCTGTGCGGACGACAAAATGAATCCTTGACAGAAAAAGAATGAGTCCTCTCGCTGAAGTAAGCTTCCATGAAGAAAGAATTGTAAAAATCTCGATCATGGATGCCTTTCACCGATAAAAATGATTTTATCCCTTCCTCATACTTTGACTCATCCACTTTCCCTCTCTATCTTTCTCTCTAACAATCGATTTCGCTACACTGTCTTCCCACCCACTCCCCTCTATTCCTTCCTCTCTTCTAAAGTAGCCGAGGATCAGATCGGCTCAGCGATTTCCATTACCAGCGGCTCGAGCACAAAATAATGTTAATCCTTAACGACGAAAAAGAAATCCCTGACCTCTTCACAAATTTGACACCATTCTTCATTTTACTTTCATATCCTCTATTATTCTTTTATGTTAATACTGTCCTTTCCCTTCCTAACTCTAAGGTAAAGTTTTCTTAGGTAATAGTAGGAAAATAAAGTTTCTTGAGGGTGTTCCTTAGATTAACTTTACAACATCTAGTGAAGTAATTGGAGAGCAGCAGTGAGGTACTCTCTGGTTTGTGTACGTGGGCTGTTATAAGCTCGAATAATGTAGCGTTAAGCTTAATGCTGTGATTAAGCATAGTACAAATTATATTATGTTGCTCTTGCCGCACTGTGCCGAAGAATTATCTTGTGTTGCGTTGTGGTGCTTTATATGACTTGGTGACAGGTTGTTGAGCTTGAGCTTCAGAACCCTTAATCAGCAGTGTGTTGCGTCGCCTTCCTCGGCAGTGTGTTGCGTCCCCTTCCTCGGCAGTGTGTTGCGTCGCCTTCCTTGGCAATGTGTTCCGTCACCTTCCTCGGCAGTGTGTTGCGTCACCTTCCTCGCCAGTGTGTTGCGTCGCCTTCCTCGGCAGTGTGTTGCGTCGCCTTCCTCGGCAGTGTGTTGCGTCGCCTTCCTCGGCAGTGTGTTGTGTCGCCTTCCTCGGCAGTGTGTTGTGTCGCCTTCCTCGGCAGTGAGTTGTGTCGCCTTCCTCAGCAGTGTGTTGCGTCGCCTTCCTCGGCAGTGTGTTGCGTCGCCTTCCTCGGCAGTGTGTTGCGTCGCCTTCCTCGGCAGTGTGTTGTGTCGCCTTCCTCAGCAGTTAGATGCGTCGCCTTCCTCAGCAGTGTGTTGCGTCGCCTTCCTCGGCAGTGTGTTGCGTCGCCTTCCTCAGCAGTGTGTTGCGTCGCCTTCCTCGGCAGTGTGATACGCCGCACTGCTCGCATTCATCCCTTGTGTGTTGAGTCACCAAGCGTCGCCTCCTCGCCCGTGTCAGCTTAATTAGCCGCAAACTTTTGTCACATAACTTTGCCACTTCCAATACTTCTTGTTCCTCACCTTCCCCCCCCCCCCCCAAAGTCCCCAAGCATGCGAGAGAGAGAGAGAGAGAGAGAGAGAGAGAGAGAGAGAGAGAGAGAGAGAGAGAGAGAGAGAGAGAGAGAGAGAGAGAGAGATAGAGAATTGTTGATCATCATTGTGCATCTCCCCTCGCCCCTTAGTACATTTTTTCTCATTTTTCTCCACTGTTCTTCCCCTCTTCCCCCCCCTCTCCCACACCCCATCCTCACCCCTCCCTCTCAGAAGCCACTCGTAGGCACGCTCTCTCTTTCCTCCACCTCTTCACGCCCTCTTTTCCTCCTCCACTTGGAACTTGAACCCTTAACTTCCTCTCCCTCCCAATCACCTTTCGTTTTATTCGTTATTTACCTTTCTCTTTCCTTCACTTTCCCAGTCTTCATGTTCCCTTTCTTTTGTGTTCCATACTCTCACTTTCCTACCTGTGATTTCCTAGTGTATTTCCCTCTCTGTTTGCCTTTCTCCGTTTCACCTCATTCTTCTTCTCTCCCTCTCTCCTTGATGTCTGCTTACTTCCTCCTTTCTATCGCTCTCTTCTTTTTGCACCACTCTTCCCATGTCTGAAAAGGACCCAAGTTTTTCCTTTCATTCATTCTTTGGTTCTTCTTTTCTCTGTCCAGCATCCTTCTTCAATACTTTTTGCATAAGTTTATCCTCACCTTCCTTTCCTTTATTATTCACACTGTTCCCTTGCCTTTATCTTCCTCCTTGTTTTCTTCCTGTCTTTTTTTTTGTACTCCTTCCTCATTCAAATTCCCCAAGGGAGGACTCCCCTTCTGGCTGCCGACCTAAGAAGTGTCTTGATAACTCCTCGAACCTCTTTCTTATTAATTTCTGCAACATTCGCGGTTTTCGTTCTAATTTTCATTCTGTGGAGCACCATCTCTCCTCCTCTAAACCTTACCTTCTCTTCCTCACCAAAACACAGGTTTCTGAGGCTACTGACAGCAATCTCTACTTTGTTCCCTCCTACTATCTCTATCCTAAATTTTAATCCAAAGCTGGATGTTGCGCCTACTTGCGCAACATCACTTGCTCTCGTGCCCACGACCTAGACTCTTCAGAATTCTCCACCATCTGGGTAAGACTTCATTGTCATTCTATTACTAAATACATCTGTGCTATTTATCTCTTATCTATCTCTACTAACTATGTAAAATTCTTTGACTACTTGAGCTCTAAAGTGGAGCACATCTTGACTCACTCTCCCTTCGCTGAAATTTCCATCCTAGGAGATTTCAATGTTCACCACCATCTTTGGCTTTCATCCTCTCTCACTGACCAGCCTGGTGAACAAGCCAACTACTTTGCTCTCCTTAATGACCTAGAGCAGTTGGTTCAGCATACTACACGTATTCCCGACCGTCTTGGAGACCTACTAGACCTCTTCCTTACCTCTAACCCTTCTGCTTACTCTGTCAAACTGTTCTCTCCGTTGGGCTCCTCCGATCACAACCTTATTTCTGTATCTTGTCCTATCGCTCCTACACACCTTCTGGACCCACCGAAGAAGCGATGCTTCTGGCATTTTGCTTCAGCTCGGTGGGACGACCTGAGGATGTACTTTTCCGATTTCCCGTGGAATGATTATTGCTTCCAGGAGCGAGACCCCTCTTTGTGTGCCCAGCGCATCACAGAGGTGATTGTCTCTGGAATGGAGGCATACATTCCACGTACTTTCTCTACTCCTCATGCTAAAAAGCCTTGGTTTAATCATTCTTGTTCTCGTGTTGTCAAAGATAGAGAGGCAGCTCACAAAAGGTACCAGAGCCTTCACACTTCTGCTAACTATGACCTTTACATTTCTGCCCGGAATCGTGCCAAATCTATTCTCTGACTTACCAAAACTCCTTAATTAATAGAAAATGCCAAAACCTTGCTTTTCTAATTTTTCCCGGGACTTCTGGCATCTAGCCAAAAACATCTCCTCCAACTTCACTTCTTCATCTTTCCCTCCTCTCCTTCGTCCTGACGGCAGAACCACCTTCTCATCTATCTCTAAGGCTGAACTCTTCTCTCAAACTTTCTGTAACAACTCCACTCTGGACGATTCTGGGCATATTTCTCCTACTCATCCCCCCTCTGACTCCTTTATGCCTGTCATAAAGATTCTTCAAAATGATGTTTTCTATGCCCTCTTTGGCCTCAATCCTCAGAAGGCTTATGGACCTGATGGAGTGCCTCCTATTGTCCTTAAAAACTGTGCCTCCGTGCTGACACCCTGCCTGGTCAAACTCTTTCGCCTCTGCCTGTCTATCTACCTTTCCTTCCTGCTGGAAGTATGCCTTCATACAGTCTGTGCCTAAGAAGGGTGACCGCTCCAATCCCTCAAACTACCGTCCTATAGCTTTACTTTCTTGTCTATCTAAAGCGTTTGAATCAATCTTTAACCGGAAAATTCAAAAGCACCTTTCCATTTCTGACCTTCTATCTGATCGCCAGTATGGGTTCCGCAAGGGGCATTCAACTGGTGATCTCCTTGCCTTTCTAACTGACTCTTGGTCATCCTCTCTTAGCCGTTTCGGTGAAACCTTTGCTATTGCGATGGACATATCAAAAGCCTTTGATAGGGTCTGGCACAAATCTTTGCTTTCCAAACTACCCTCCTACGGTTTCTATCCTTCTCTCTTCTGACCGTTCTATTTCTGCTGTGGTAGACGGTCACTGTTCTTCCCCTAAACCTATTGACAGTGGGGTCCTGCAGGGCTCTGTCCTATCTCCCACTCGTTTTCTGTTGTTCATTCATGATCTTCTTTCCAAACCGAACTGTCCTATCCATTCTTATGCCGATGACTCCACTCTGCATTACTTACTTCTTTTAATAGAAGACCCACCCAACAGGAACTAAACGATTCCAGGCTGGAGGCTGCAGAACGCTTAGCCTCAGACCTTACTATTATTTCCGATTGGAGCAAGACGAACCTGGTGTCCTTCAACGCCTCAAAAACACAATTTCTCCACCTATCAGCTCGAAACAATCTTCCAGATATCTATCCCCTATTCTTCGACAACACTCAGCTATCACCTTCTTCAACACTAAACATTCTCGGTCTATCCTTAACTCAAAATCTCAACTGGAAACTTCATATCTCTTACTAAATCAGCTTCCTCGAGGCTGGGCGTTCTGTACCGTCTCCGCCAGTTCTTCTCCCCCGCACAGACGCTTTCCATTTATAGGGGCCTTGTCAGCCCTCGCATGGAGTATGCATCTCATGTGTGGGGGGGCTCCACTCACACAGCTCTCCTAGACAGAGCGGAGTCTAAGGCTCTTCGTCTCATCAGCTCTACTCCTCTTACTGATAGTCTTCAACCTCTTAAATTCCGCCGCCATGTTACCTCTCTTTCTATCTTCTATCGATATTTTCATGCTGACTGCTCTTCTGAACTTGCTAACTGCATGCCTCCTCCCCTCCCGCTGCCCCACTGCACATGACTTTCTACTCATGCTCATCCCTACACTGTCCAAACCCTTTATGCAAGAGTTACCCAGCGTCTCCATTTTTTCATCCCCTTCACTGGTAAACTCTGGAACAGCCTTCCTTCGTCTGTATTTCCTCCTACCTATGACTTGACCTCTTTCAAGAAGAGTGTATCAAAACACCTCTCCACCTGGAATTGACCTCTCTTTTGGCTACTCTTTACTTTTATCATTTATAGGAGTGGCGAGTTGCGTTTTTTTTTTTGTACTCTTTTTATTGCCCTTGAGCCGTGTCCTCTGACGTAAAAAAAACTTCCAAGGTATAGTGTATTCTTCCTCTTCCATCTTCCCTGTGTTATTTATTTTTTCGTTCTTCCTGCTTGCCTTTATTTCTTACTTGTTAACTCTTTTTTTCAAGAAATCCCTTCCTATTCTCTTTCTTGTTCTTACTCTTCTACCTTTAGTCTTACTTTCGCTCATTTCTTCCGCACTGCTGTCATTTTCTTTCCTCCTCATGCACTCGTTCTTGCCTCCTCCCTTCCTTCCGGTGTGGTGTCGTCAGACATCCCGTATCGTAAGACATCCCATCCTGAATACATACATGAATTTCGACACGGTACCGTGTCTTTTGTCAACTGCTTATCGGGATCTGTCCCACCCAAGTTTATTTATATTATTATAGAAGCAAATGATGACGTATGTATGTATATAACTAGTCACTGAACTAGGATATCAACAATCACTTCTTCTTCTTGTGACCGGTTCCGCTTTGCATCGCTTTTTAGGTCCTCCTTAGTACTTTTTTTACACTTAGATGCTTCACTTAGTTACTCTGTGATAGTAAAGATTGGGTTCCGCGATACGAAGTACTGGATGGGATGTCTCACGACACGGGATGGCAGACAACACCACATCGGTCCTTGAGTCTCAAACCACAAGACAGGACACACGGGGCCACCCCCCCCTCCCCCTCCACCACACACACACCTGCATGACATGACTTCTCACAACCCCTCCTCCCTCCCTCCAAGTCTTCTTTCCATCCCTCCTCCCTTCTCCCTTATCTCCCCAGCATACCTCCATCACCTTCCCTCCCTCACCAGCCTGTCTTCATTACCTCCCTCTCGGCTTTCCTCCACTTTCCCTGCCTCTCTCCTTCCATCCTTCCCTCCCTCCCTCCCTTCCTCACCTTCCTCTTCGTAATTGCAGTCGGCGCCTCTGGACACGAAAGGGGGCGTTCTCACAAGTACCCCAACTCTCTCTCTCTCTCTCTCTCTCTCTCTCTCTCTCTCTCTCTCTCTCTCTCTCTCTCTCTCTCTCTCTCTCTCTCTCTCTCTCTCTCTCTCTCTCTCTCTCCGCCTTGCCGTAATGCACTATAATGAGTTTTTAGACAAAATTTACAATGCCAATATCCACTATTAAGAAACCGTTAGCTGGAGGTGGAGGAAGGAAAGATTATACCAGCAAGTTTTCTCTGTGTCCCTAACCTGTCTCTTACTTGGTTCTCTTCCTCGATTTCCTTCCAGTTATCGTTTTCGTTCTCGTCCTGAACTAAATCTTTGTCCTCGTCTTCTTCGGCAACCTTTTCCTTATTTTCAACCTCGTCCTGGTTTTGTATTTCACGTGCCCCTCCTTGACTTGAATTTCGGGCTGCTATCACCCTCTTGTCCCTTTAGCTGAAAAAAGAACAGCATCGTATTAGGTTTCCGTTATCCTTCAATTCTCGCCTAACTTAACCCTCAGTTGCCTTACCCGCGCAGGGCATTACCACCTAGGGACCTTTACGTCCTTCCATGGTCATCGCCCTTAACAGTTGTCTGGCTTATTTTTTTCCCTCACATCGTCCGAGAAACATGAACATCCTCCTTAATATCACTCGGTTCTTGTTTCATGTCGGCCTGAAAACACAGCTTGCTCGACTTCCCTGATTGTGTTATTGGCAGAGTCGCTGTACAACGCAAGGAGAAACATGCAAAACAAAATAATATAAATGAAGACAAGGACTATAAATGTCAGGGTTCGTCCTGCAGCACCCCATCCCAAGCCTTATACGAAAATGCATTACACTCACGAAGGATGAATAGATGCGACTAATTTGCATAAAAGGTGAGCAGGTAAATTCAAGAGTTCGTGTCCACTTAAAGTCACGGCATTGCAGCCATGATGGCGCTGTGTTGTCCTTGTTGTTGCTGCTGTTATTATTGCTATGGTATATTGTTTACTGTGTTGTGGGGAAACAAGAAAAAAGTACTCAGTGCAGCAAAGAGAATCGTCTGAGATTGTTTGTCCCACGGAAATAAAAATGAGTTAGTAGAAACAGATAACAGTGTACACAATACACACACAAAAAAAAGCAGGAAGTGTACACAAGCCACTCATGTTCATATAATAAAGTGTGCCAAAAAAAATATACAGAAAAACTTTAAAATACGGGAAAAGTTTATACACTCGCAAATCTGATATACTAAAACGATTAAAAAACATGTTCATAAAATCTAGCACAGCAAGCAATACAACAACAAAGAGAATCGTGTCTGTAAAACATACAACACGCTTCCGTAGAAAACTTCCGTGTGCGCACCTCCCCACCCTACATACATGCACACACACAGATACATTTTTTTTATTTTTATCAAGGGTATAGTACGAAGAGGAAGTGGGTTAGTGGTGAGGTACAGGTGGGGAATAGGAAAGACAGTAGGAGTGTACAGTTGTATGGTGTAGGTTCGTTAGTTGTTCTGGTGTAGTTATTGTTTATCGGGCACTTTATTTGTATACCCCCGGCGTGCTGGGGGTGTCAGATACATTCTCTCTCTCTCTCTCTCTCTCTCTCTCTCTCTCTCTCTCTCTCTCTCTCTCTCTCTCTCTCTCTCTCTCTCTCTCTCTCTCTCTCTCTCTCTCTCTCTCTCTCTCTCTCTTCTCACACACACACACACACACACACACACACACACACACATTGCAAAGCTAACGTTCCTAACTAAATGAACCATTTTAGTGATGGTGATGACGAGGCGTGAAAGCTCTGAATAACATTGAGAATGAATAATTATAAAATTATAATAACCGAAATATTGTAGTAATAAAAGTTATAATATGGGAATTATTAATAACTATTATCATTCCATTTTACAACCACTGTTGTCGTTATTATTATTATTATTATTATTATTATTATTATTATTATTATTATTATTATTATTATTATTATTATTGTTATTATCATTATTATTGTAAATATCATAATAATAATAATAATAATAATAATAATAATAATAATAATAATAAAATAAAAAGACGAAGATGAAGAAAAAGATGAAGAAGAAGAATAAAAAGGAAAAAAATATTAATAATGATGATGATGATGATGATGATAATAAAAGTAATAATACTATCAACATAAAGAAGAATTAAATAAGAAAAAAGAAAAAGAAGAAAAAGAATAAGAAGTAGAAGATGAAGAAAATGAATAAAAAGATGAAGAAGAGGAAGAACATGGACAAGAAGTAGAAATGAGAAAGAAGAAGAAGAAGAAAAGGACGACGACGACGAAGAAGAAGAAGACACAGAAGAAGAAGAAGAAAATCAGTAAGTTCTATTTCATAGTGCTTGTCCGTTCTTTGCCTCCCGGGATGAATGGGCGGACGGGCGGGTCCTCGTTTATGTGCCTGTTCTGGTTAGTGTGCTTATTTTTGTCGTTAACGGTTTGTCGTCCTTCTCCTCTTTCTCCATCTGCTCCTTCCTCCTCCTCCTACTTCTCCTCCTTGTATTTCTTCTAGTCCCTATCGTCGTCCTCCTCCTCTTTTTACAACCACTGCTCCTACTCATATTCCTACTACTACTATTACTACTACTACTATTAATGCTACTGCTTCCATAACTACTATACCTCAACCCACATGCCGCCCCCTTATCTTCTTACAATTCATTTCTCCGCTTTTCACTTCACTGCAGCCCTTTTCCATAGCCCCCGTTAGGCCTATAAATGAACTAAGCCTGTGGGTGGTGAGGTATAACGACATCAAACTTTTTTTTGTGTACTGAAACATTTCACTCCGTCTCTACTTTCTTGTGTGTCTGTGTTTTCTCTCTCTCTCTCTCTCTCTCTCTCTCTCTCTCTCTCTCTCTCTCTCTCTCTCTCTCTCTCTCTCTCTCTTCTTGTGTGTGTTCTCCAGTCATTCGAAGATTTGCGTGGGCATGTTGGTGGGGAACTGATTTTACCGTTGTGTAAGAATTGCCGGGTAAATGTGCGAGTGTTCTCTTTAGTTACTCGAAGATTGGTGGAGACGTGTTGGTGGATCGCTGGGATAATAATAAACCCAGAGATGATGAAGCCATGTAGTGTCTCTTTTGTGGATCTGGCTGACGGAGGCCTGATAAATATAAGGAAAGCCCGTGTTGGGGTGACTAGTAATGTTGCTTTTTGTGTTTTTGATTTGGCTGGTAATGTCTGTGTGGTAGTAGTCATGGTGGTCACTGTGGTGGTGATGTTGGTCTGATTATATATATCTTTGTTAATCGCGGGTTCTGGAGATTTCTTTTTCCACCTAACTTTTGGTTCCCCAGAATATAATTACGTACATAAATCTTTTTATTACGTGAAATTCAATTATATTAATTCCTTCCCTCTTTGTTCTCTCCTCTCACCTTTCTCCTTCCTCCACTGCCGTAACCACCAGCACCACCACCACCACCACCAGGCCCCCGCCATACCCACCACCACCACCACCACCACTACCACCAAACCCCCGCCATAACCACCACCACTACCACCAGACCCCTGCCATAACCACCACAACCACCACATCCACTAACGCTACAACAATCAACAATTACCATCACTGCCAATGCCAGGCCATCGTCATAACCATCACCAACACCGCTACCATTACCGCTACAACAATCAGCACTATTACAATCACCATCACCACCACGGCACCGTCATAACCACCACCACTACCGCTGCGACAATCAACACTATTACCATCACCATCACCACCACTACTACTGGCAGGCCACCGTCATAACCGCCAAGAACCAACACCACCGCCACCACCACCACTCCTACAACAATCAACACCATTACCATCCCCTCCACCACCATCACCACTTCCACTACAACAATTAATACAATCACCATCACCACCACAACCACAGATCGTCCAACAGTCACTACACCCTGTCACCGCCACCACAACCACCGCAATGACTGTCATCAATACTATCACTGTCACCACCACCACAGCTTCCTCCGTTAAATCACATCACACTGCCAATCAACACCAGCACCACCTCCACCACTACTACTATTAGCACCACCACCACCACCCACACCACCATTAGCATCAGGAGCCGTCCCCCCACCACCACCATTACTAGCAGCAGCAGCACCGCCACCACCACCACTATTAGAATCAGCACCACCACCACCATCACCACCACCACCACCACCATCACCACCACCACCACCACCATCGATCACCATCCCAACCGCTATTAGCACCACCACTACCACCGCCCCATAGTCACTGTTGTCTCCGTCTCCCCGACCACCGTTGTCTTAGTAATTATTCAATCTCATTATTCACTTATGCATTCCCTTATCCTTTTATTTTGCTCCCAGCTGGTCTCTGAGCTCCACGGCGCCTTTGTTGCACTAATCTACATTTTCTTTCTATTTGTGTATCTGTAAACTTCCAGCGAGCGTCTCAATCCACTTTTCTGTTCTCCAACTCGTCCATTTGTCAACCCATGTATGTGTCAACACACTCGCCTGTCCCGTTCTTTATATTCACCTGGTTATCTCTAACACCTGCCGGCCCGTCTGCCACCCCACCTGTCCCTCTAGCAGTCCTTGCGCCTCCCGCCACACAAAGAAATACTAAGTAGTCTGCAGGAGGCCGGGTCGTTCACAGTAGACTGTTGCTGAAGACATGTTCTTCACGTCTGCCATCCCCGAGAAAAGTCTATCTTGTTATTCGTGACAAATTTCTCTCTCTCTCTCTCTCTCTCTCTCTCTCTCTCTCTCTCTCTCTCTCTCTCTCTCTCTCTCTCTCTCTCTCTCTCTCTCTCTCTCTCTCTCTCTCTCTCTCTCTCTCTCTCAACTTCCATTCCATCCTTCCCTTTTTACAGGATAGTTTACATGCTAAACATATCCTCCCTTTCCTAGGCTCCATCCCTCGCTGCCTCCCTCCCAGCTCCACTCCTTCCTTCCTCCTTCCATCCAAACTTTCCCAGTCAGTCGCCTGAATCCCTACCTCCCTTTCTCCCTCCTACAAATGTTAACAAGTTATCTTCCCATCTTCCCTCCCTTCCCTCCTTCCCCCTTCCCTACACGATTACCAAGTTAAGGCTTCTCCTCCTGTCCCGAGTTACACACAGAATCTGAATCATTCTTCCCCTCCTCTTTCCTTTACCCTCTCCAAGGATTCTAGAGTATAAAGATGGGCGATCCGGTGTTAAAGCTTGGATGCCGCTGGTGGCGCCATCTATCGGACTTGAGAGAAACTAAACGGTGAAAACGTAATTTTTCAGGGGTAATTAAATATTATTTGAAATTTTGTCTCAATCCATTTCCGTTAATAAAATATAAATGATACGTTTATGTGATATGATATTATTTTATTGGATTATTCATTATCCATAAGAAATTTTTGATGCGCTTGTAGAGAGAAAAGAACTTCCAGCCTTGGAGTACGCCATCATTTCATTTCCTAGAAACGGCAGACGATAAGGAAGTGCAGAGTAATAGACCTATATAGCATTTTTTTTTTCAGTTTGTATTGTGCTGGTCGAACAGACGAGAGAAATATATGACAAGCGGCTGGCAGTAATATATGACAAGCGACAGGTTGTAACGTACTGCCAGTTTTTAGCATTGACTCCGATTCATCTACGTCGTTATTAATAATCTAGGGAGTAAAATTTAGATAAATACCAACACTAATAATATGCAAGAACATAAATAACTTTCCGGTTCCAAATAGTTACCAGGCAAACAAGTAGGCAGTCATGTAGCGGAAATAACGGGGGGCCAGGGTTCAAAACAATAACTGTACCAGCCTGCCAGGTCTTCTCTCGCTTCTCGTATATTCTACCCGCACAATACTCACTCAGTCTGCATTTTCTTACCGTCTTCCATCTCTAGGAAATAAAGTGCTGGAGAGCTCCAGGCAGTAATTTATTTTCTTGCCACAGAACCTGCAAGAATTAAACATCGAGAAGCAAAACATGGCGTCGTGGCGGCTTTGATGACTAACGCTTGATGGAGGCAACGGGGCGGCGGCGAGCCACGCTGAGGCGGAGTTGTCAACTCGGAATTATCTACCAACCATCTTGCTATCTATCTCCCTTGACTTGTTAAACTATTGATATCTGGTATGACAGACTTTTTAACACCAATATAAATCATATGGGACCTTTATCATTTTAAAAAGCACTAGGTTCAACGCGCTGTATATGGTATAGAAGGAGGTTAAACTTATCCAACAAGCTTAACCTCCTCACCTTGTCAGACATGGTGCTGCCATCTACTATGTATTTCAAGGCCCGCGACATATCGTTTTATTGCATTAGCGTCTAAACTAGGTTTCTGACTGACACGGCATTAAAACACATTGTGTTTCAGACACCGACGTAATTAGGAAAAATATAACCAAGTATCTACTCTGCTTCATTAGGGTAGTTGTCTTAGAGACATGCCAGCAAAATCTGATAGAAAGGCGAGTCATCAAAAAGGCAAATGGCAACTGGGGCACTGGGAGCGGGCTGCTGAGGTGTCTACCATGACGTATGGCCGTGACGTGTACTCTTGCCACGCCCACCAATCATTGACTACTATTATAAATAATGTAAAACGTGTACTGAAATATATTGCTCTGTGATGGAGTTTAAGGATACTGAACCGTGCGATTTGGATAACTAGTTCGCGTCCTCCGTCTCGCGGGAGCCATTGCCCCTCCTTATCTAGGCTCCTGGCCCTCCCTCTCCTCCCTATTCTCTTCGATCCCCCAAATCCAAATCTGTTATCACTTTTTATGCCTTCTCCTGCTCCGATATCTCAACCTCCGTCGTATCTTCCTCTTCCGTATAGTATATGTGATTCTCCCCTCTATCTCATCCTCTAATCTCATCATGCCATCCTTCTGCTTGGCCCATAACCGAGAGGTCCCATGGTTGATCCCCTGCTGGAGTGGAGATGGCTGGGTGCTCTCATCACACCCTGACCTTTGTTTACCCAGCAGCCCCAGGCACCGGCTATGTGTTTGGTATTGCAGCTTGCAGCGTGGGGAGGAGCTGACCCACTCCTTTACGTCTCCCGTCATGGCGGTAGTCTGCGGATGGTTGGCTTTAAGGGAACGGTCCTCACTAAGCAGCTTCCTCTTGCTCCTCCTTATACAATTAAAATCACGCTTCTTGTTTCTTTAACCTTTACGTCGACCATTCCATGTATTTCAATCTCTTCTTCTTCTTTACGGTCTCCCGATCCCTCCAATCATCCTTCCTCCCCCACTCTCCTTCCTCTTCCCCCTCAAGTCTCTCTTCCATTTCCTTCCGTCCCTCAAAGTCACCAAGGCGCAAGTTACCGTGACGCGGCGTACCTTCCACTGAGATAATTACTCCACTAACTCTCCTTCATCCCTACCTGCTTAATCAAGTCACTTATCTCCTCCTCCTCCTCCTCCTCCTCCTCCTCCTTCTCCTCCTCCTTCTTCTTCTTCTTCTTCTTCTCCTCCTCCTCCTCCTCCTCCTCCTCCTCATGCTCATCTTCATTTTCAGAAGCCAAGGGAAACTTCTCCCATCTTGTGTTCTCCTTCCAGCCTCACCAAACCCTGCCGCCTGCTTCCCTCCTCTTGCTCCTTCACTACCACGAGACCACCTATCAAAACACCACAACCACCACCACCACAACAATAACCTTCACCTAACCCAGCCTCCTCTTTCTCCTCTCACTCCCACACTTCAATGACACCACCCATCACCACCACAGCCACCACCACCACAACAACCTTCGCCTAACCGAGCCTCCTGCTTCTTATTTTTCTCACACACTTCCACAACACCCATCATCATCACCACCACCACCACAACAACAATATTCACCAAACTCCAACAACCTTCTTTTCCTTTCTTCTTTTCACTAGTAATCCGTTCGCAGAGTCAGATCACGATGCCAGCCGCAGCGAGGTTTCCGTGTGTGACTTGCAAGAGGGAGTTCACGAAGGACTTCCTAAACAAGGACAATGGTGAGTATACTGTGTTTTTTTTCTGTGAAACTGAACACAAGGTAAGTGTAAAGTTAGAAGCGTTAGACAGCAGGTTACAGTCTTTGGAGGGTGTGTTAGGGTTGGATGTAGGGAGTGTCGGGGAGAAAAAGTTTAAGGCAGTTGAGAAGGTAGAGAGGCTGAAAGCAGGGAAGGTAAAGGACAAGTTAGATAACTTAGAGTCCTTCCAGCCGGTTAAAAAAGGGGGTAAAGCTGTAGAGGCAGATGTTAGTTACAGTCGTGTAGTGACGAGGAACAGGTTCCAGCCGTTAGAGGACCAAGTTGAGAATGATCCTAGCATCGTTCTCGTCGGGGATAGATTAGTTAGACTTCAGGACCAGGAGTTTTGTAGGAAGGGAGCGAGGCGTAGGTATGTAGTTTTTTTTCTGGGCGTAGAATTGAGCATGTAGCTGAGAAGGTTGACGACTTAGTCGTCACTACCTCAGAGGAGACAGTGTTTGTTTACCTGGTCAGAAAAAACAATATCGTGAAAGGTAGGTCAGAGGAGGTTGTAGATAAGTATAGGAAGTTTGTCGGGAAGCTGAGGGATAGCCGGAGGCGAATCAGTTGTGTGTGGTTTGCTCCCTAGGCACGATGTTAGTTCCCTCATTCTCAGTAGAATGCTGGGGATTAACGAACGTGTCAGGGATTTGTGTAGTATTGAGGGAGTCATGTTTGTGGACGTCTGGGAGCACTTTATTCATGACAGGAGCTTGTTTGCTAGCGATGGACTTCACCTAAATTGTGTAGGCAAGGCATGGCTGGGCAGTGTTAGACGAGGAAGTTTTGATAGAGTTGAAAAGGAGTCAGGTGCAGTGGCAACGTTCTGCAGTAAGTAAAGAAAAGGATCTTGGGATCACTATATCAAGCGATTTAAAGCCCAGTCAGCATTGTTTAGAGGTAGTTAAAACCGCAAACAAATTGGTTGGCTTCATCGGACGAGTCTTTAACAATAAATCGGAAAAAGTAATATTAAAACTGTATAATTCGTTGGTTCAACCCCATCTAGAGTAATATGTACAATTTAGGTCTCCCTATTACAGCAAATGCGTAGAAAAGTTAGAACAAGTTCAACGGAGAATAACAAAAATGATTCCTCGACTGAGAAATTTATCTTATGAACAAAGGCTTAAGGATGTAAATTTATTCAGCCTATCAAAACGAGAAATGCGAGGCGATCTAATAGAAGTGTTTAAAATGCTTCAAGGATTCAGTGATATTAATGCGGAAGATTACTTTACAATTGATAGATCAAATAGAACACGAAGAAATAACAATTTCAAGATAAGTGGTAAAAGATTCTCGTCGCACGAAGCCAAACACTTCTTTTTCAATCGAGTCGTTTATGTTTGGAATTATCAACCCTGTGATATCGTTGATATTACAACAGTTACGGTCATCAAGAATAGATTAGACAAGTATTTTGAATCCAACCAGCAGCTAAGATATTACTCATTGTCGTAATAAAGTTAAGTTTTTTCGAAAACTGGTGTCCTTGTCCGTTTTTATCGTCCGGTTAGTGGTAGCATTAATGGTAGTTTTTCTATGCAGTTTTTCCATGCTGCACGGTTCTTTTTCCTTTTTTGCCAGCTTTGGGTGGAGGGATGGGGAGGGAAGGAGGAGCCTTCGCCTTTGCTGTCCTGTGTCTCTGACTCGTAGATTAGAGTAGATGGTAGCAACAACAAACAGCCTAGTTAGGACCAAGAGGTCTGTTGCTGTCTGCTTTTCCTTTGTACTCCTTTGTACTCTTCCTCCTTCTCCTCCTCTTTCTCCTCCTCCTCTTCCTAATCCTTCTCCTGCTCTCTTAGACTATTTGCACTGGTTGAGAAGTTGAGAAGTTACTAAGACCTCTCGTGGAGTTTATTTATTTTGTTGTTTGTTTGTTTGTTTTCTGTCTCCTTGTGTTTGTCTGCGTGTGTGTGTGTGTGTGTGTGTGTGTGTGTGTGTGTGTGTGTGTGTGTGTGTGTGTGTGTGTGTGTGTGTGTGTGTGTGTGTGTGTGTGTGTGTGTGTGTGTGTGTGTGTGTGTGTGTAAGATTTAAAATATACTCATCCTAAAAATACATGGCTCGAGATGGCCGGATGTGAGGACAAACAAGGCGTCGTCACACAACGTTAGCATTCATTAAGCCACACGGAAAAGGAGCGGCGCCGGGCACCCTGAAGGCCTGGGAGTATTTGTGTCATTTTTTTCCGAAGTCTGGG
>NC_066522.1:5537557-5625057 GCF_024679095.1 Eriocheir sinensis
CTTCCCCATGTTTTTCTTTTTTTTCCTTCCAATTTTTCCTTTCTTTCCACCTTTCCCATCTCTCCATTAGACTCCCCATAAATTGAATTGGATAAAAAATGTGCATGGAAATTAGATATGCTGTGTTAGATGCCTCCAACACTGGGAGTTTGCTCCCACAGGGTCTTGAAAACGCCTGAAAGACCAATCGCTTGTCCTGAGCCTCGGTCACGAGAGAGACTTTCACAACCCGGCGCTTTTCAGCTATTGTCCTCGAAGTTTTGTCTCATAGAACGGGGCCGGGGTAGTCACCAACAGCAAAGCTTGGCAAGGGAGGAGAGGAACCAGTGATTCGCTCCCACTTTTCGAATCGTCTAACACAACTCCACGACCCTTGCGAGGCCTGGTCAGTGGCACCTGTCACCAGGTGTTCTCCACCAACTCTAGAGAGTATCGGACGCCCTTCCAGAGACCAAAAACTGAAATATTCATTGAGTATAAGAAAAACCCTCAAACTCCACCTGGAAGCCAGGAGGTATAACCCCAAAAGGCCCACGGAAGACATCTCTTTCAGGAGAAAATAACAAGAACCAGCTGTTATGCAGAATAGGGATGAGAGTATCGTCGATAGAGGGGAGGGAAGGGGAACTAACACCGATAACTGATTCCCAGGGAGGCTTTTTAGTGTAGAGGTCGCCACACTCCTCTACACCGCAGACCTAAAAAAATAGGCACGGTCCAGCTAACTAGGACCCTGGAACTCCAGCCATTGTCTCATAAAGAGATCCTCTGCCTGCAGTCCAATCCGCCACTGCTGCTGCCCAGAGGCTTCACCGTGACCCTGGCACGGGAGACAGATCAGGTATTACACCTTGTCCAAGGTGACCTGAGACTATGCAAGGCAGGGGCGTCTAGTTCCCTGAGGAGGATGAGGAATACATAGGAATACATAAAAAGAACAGACACCAGAAGACCTATCGGTCTATGGCGAGGGTGTCTGTTTACTACCGCTACTACTAGTAATCTACGTGTGGTAGGACAGGACAGAATAGATGAAGGCTCCTCCCCACCCACCTCTCCCTCCGGCAACGTGCCGGCAGGAAATAGTTAGAAGAGAACACCATGTACCTTTAAGGAAGAAAGGGACATGGAAATTTTACAGTAGAGAGAGAAATAAGAGGAAATTACTACCCTTAACTTACACTACTGGTAACCTAAGCTGTGGGGGAAAGAGACTTCATTACATAAGAACATAAGAACATAGAAACACAGGGAGACTGGAAGAGGCCGAGTGGCCTACACAGGGCAGCCCCAGAATTCCCCCTAATACTCATGATGGGTGAGGTGTAGTTTCAGGGGCACGGGTGGAGGCTTGATCCTCGTTTTACCGGCGGTACTAGGCACGCACCAGTACCCTGTCACCTTACTGCACCCACACCTCACTCCACCCGTCATGCGGACATTAACTGTTGCTTTACTCTATTGTTAACTTACGCTACTTGCAATCTAAGTTGTGGGGGAGAATAATATGGATTTAGGTTGCGGTCTTGCTGCAATCTGTCTGAAAACATGCGAAGAAGGGTCAGTATAATCTTATATCCCTGAAGTACTTATCCAATGAAGACTTGAAGCTATTGATACTCTGTGCGCTAACTACTGACGGTGGGAGTCTATTCCAGTGATCGACGACTCTATTATTGAAAAAAACTTCTGCGCACCAATGTGTTACATCGGTTTCCCTTAAACTTCATACCGTTGCTGCGTGTTATTGTGTTGGTGTCTCTTTGAAATAGACTATCTGGGTTAATGTTGTCGAATCCATTAAGGATTTTGAACACTTCAATTAAGTCCCCTCTTATCATTCGCTTTTTTAGGGAAAACATATCTAAACGCGTTAAACGCTCGTCATATGGCAAGTTTCGGAGCGCTGGAATTTGTTTGGTTGCTCGTCGCTGTATCTTTTCTAGCAAAACTTGATCTTTGATATAGTTCGGTGACCAGAACTGAACGGCGTATTCTAGGTGTGGTCTTACAAATGCTAAATATAATCTCTTCATAAGTTCGGGTGATTTATAATCAAAGTTTCTTGAGATTAATCCTAACATCATATTGGCTTTTTTACTCGCTGCAGATCATTGATCACTCATTTTAAGAGTGTTACTGAAAATGACACCAAGATCTTTTTCTTGTTTTACTTCGCTGAGCTCATGTCCTTGAAGCTGATATTTAAAGTTAGGATTTTTTTCACCTATGTGCAGTACTTTACATTTATCTACGTTAAAACTCATTTGCCATTTTTCGCTCCAGTCGGCAAGTCTTATTAAGTCTGATTGAATATTCTCGCAACTTTGACTGTTCATTACCGTGTTGGCCCCAGGACCGAACCTTGGGGCACGCCACTGGTGACGGGTTGCCAATCCGATGCTTCACCATTAAGAACTACACGTTGTTCTCTGTCGGTGAGCCAGTCAAGAATCCACGCACATTGATGGTCGTTAATACCGTGGGAACGCAGTTTAGAAATAAGCCTAACGTGAGGAACTTTATCAAACGCTTTCTGAAAATCTAAGTAAATTACGTCATATGGGCTTCGGGCGTCCCAACATGTATAAACATCGTTGAAAAAGGTTAATAGGTTTGTAAGGCAAGACCGATTACTACGAAATCCATGCTGACTATCAGTTATCAAATCATTTGTTTCAAGGAAAGTGATCATTTTATCCCTGATTATTTTTTCGAATAGTTTAATTAGGACAGACGTAAGGCTGATGGGACGATAATTACTGGCTTGTTTTTTATCTCCTTTTTTAAAGATCGGGGTAATATTGGCCTTTTTCCACTCGAGAGGCACACTGGCCTGTGCTAATGACTTGTTGAATATTAATGTTATGGGTAATTCTAGCTGATGACTACATTCTCTCAACACGCGAGGAGATAAATTGTCGGGGCCTGGAGATTTATTTGGATCTATTTTCTGCAGGTACACACGCACTTCGCTGATATCAATTTCGGTCAATGCAAGCTTATGTTCTTCAGGGCCTTGAAAAATTTTCTTCGGGGCTGGAATCGATGTCATGTTTTCTTTTGTAAATATGCTACTAAAGGAGGATGAGGAGGAGAAGTAGAAGTAGGAGGAGGAAGAGGAGTCATTTAAAAAAAAAATGAGGTGAAGGCTGGATTCACACGAGCCACTTTTTAGTGGTCAGTGGCCGCCACAAAATAATGGTCAAAATAGAACACGCACATCTCTATGGGTGCATGCACACGGGCCACTTTTTTGTGGTCGCCACAAAACAATGGCGAGTTGTGGCCGGTGGAGCCATTTTCCGACCACGCCACTGTGGCCGGGGTTAGATACCGTTGTTTCAAATGGCAGCGTGCACACGAGCCACTATCGGTGACCACCACCCTGCCACCCGCCGCTTTCCCTTTGTCTTGACACTTGAACACCTGAATTTTAACTGTCATAATGATGTATAAGTATGACCTTCACGCATAACTTGTGTTCAGGATATAATGGATAAGCCCTTATATGCTTTCAGAACTAATGTTTCATTTCGTTTCACAGTTTTGCATATTAATTGATTCTGGTATGGATTAATTACTGAATGTGGTAGTTTTATTTACCCGGAAGTATAAAGGGGAAAATGTTAGGTAACCGCAAAGACTGCTGAATTATGTCACTAAATTACATCTAATGTGACTTAATATTCTTCATGTTCGGTCTTATATTAAAATTACAGCAAGTCTCTCTTCAACTGGGACATAATTCTTCATGTTGATGTCCTGCCGTGTTATACGTGGACCAATTATTGTCATAAGATGATTAAGCCTATCCTGTGACCTCCTGAAGTAGTAAAAAAATTATCGTGTTCTTTTAGCTCTGTAAATAAAGTGTGGAATGCTACACGCAGTAGTCTGTTGCTAAGTATATATGGGGTGAACCCATGGCAGTACTTTCTTCAGCGCTTTTTGCCAAGAGAGCACAGACAGCTGCTGCCTCTACGAGATCCATAACCCCACGTGCTGACCTCATTAGTGGCTGCCACCGAGTGGCTCGTGTGCATGGTGGACCTACCCACCATTTTTCGTGGCGACCATTTTTTGTGGTGGCCACTTTTTTGTGGCGGCCACTGACCACTAAAAGTGTCTCGTGTGAACCCAGCCGAAGAGTTATCCCTACCTACTCTTAGTATACACCAACCTTGAGCTCCATCTGCCACTTCCCCGCCCAGTCATACAATGTCTAAATCATCCTGCTGAACATATAGCGTCCTATCCAGATTCAAATTCTCTTCCACTCTCACTATCATCTGCAAATTTATTAATATCGCCTTCCAGTGTCCAAATCATTGATGCAAATGATAAACAGCAGTGGACCTAAACAAATCCGAACCCTAACTAAACTAATTCTCGCTGACAAAGAAGTTTTCGCGATCATATGTGCGCTTACAAAATTGGAACCTGAAATGCTAGCTATGAGGTAATAGTAAAGCGTGGAGGGGCTAGGAACTGAAAATATTGGAGAGAGAGAGAGAGAGAGAGAGAGAGAGAGAGAGAGAGAGAGAGAGAGAGAGAGAGAGAGAGAGAGAGAGAGAGAGAGAGAGACTAACAAACACAATATAAGACAAAGACAAAATGCTGCAAAAACACGAGCAAACAACAAAAGTCTTACCAACCTACACACACAAAAACGAAATGAGAAAACTAGAAAAAGGTCCGCGAAAAAACAACTCAACAAAGTCAGCTACAAAACAAAAGATGGAGAACGAAAGAGAAAAGAGAGCAGGAAGCGACGCTGGTGAAAGCCAGAAACAGAATGTCATCTTTCGTAAAGGTTTTGAGTGTTTTCAAAATTTTGAAAATTCAATATTGTTGCGACGGTGATGATGGTGAAGAGAAACATAGAAGAGAAATGGAGAGGAAAGGGAGTACAACAGTAGGTTAATAATGGTGAAAAAGGAGAAGCGCGGCACTTCAAAACTTTAGGTGGATGTAAAAACACGAGGGTAAGAGAAGCAAAGAAAAACATGGAATATCAAGTGACAAACGAGTAGGAACGGGGAAACATGAGACCAGCTGGAGGGGAATGAGGAGGAGGAGGAGGAGGAGGAGGAGGAGGAGGAGAAGGAGATGGAGTAGACGGAACGAGTGGAATAGAAGGAAAGATCATGAAGAACCAGAAAAGCAGCTAACACGTCTGTTGGCTTAATACAAGGTTACAAGCTGTGGGAGCCTCGCTATTATTGAAGATACTGACTGACTTATTAATTGGAGCATACGTCCGGGGTCGCATCGCTTCACTCACTCGCAGCCCATATTCCGGGCGAGTCTCCATGCAGGCCCCCTTCCCAACCCGAGTACCTCCCGGCAGGATCTATCGACTTGTTCAAGTCACGAACTCAATGGGCGTCCCCTTGGCCTCCTCCACTCAGGATTGTCTCTTACAGAGACAACCCGATGAGCAGGATCAGTTTTAGGGTAACGAACCACGTGCCCAAATAGCCGGAGTTGGCGTGGACGGACTATGCAGGTAATATATGTCGAAGCAGTCTCACCGAGTAGTCGCAGGTTTGACACAAAAGCATTCCAGCGATATCCAATGATTCTGCGTACTTTATTACCAAAGGCATCAATCCGCCTCTCCAAGTCCTCATTTAGTCTCCATGTCTCCCAACCATAGAGTAAGACAGGGAGCACAAGAGACTTGAAGATTCGGAACTTTTTCCTTCTCCGCAGGTATCGACAACGCCATATACCCGTGTTGAGCGAGTCCATAATACCGTGGGCCAGACCAATCCGCCGTAAGACTTCCTGACGAGACTCACCATTGTTATGAACTACGCTACCAAGATACGGGAAACTTTCTGAGATTTCAACATCCTCGCCACACTTATGAACAGACTGTACTGTTCCATCTTGTAAGCCTCCAAACACCTATACCTTGGTCTTGGCCCAGGAGACCTGAAGTCCCAAGGGTTTCGCCTCCTCGTGCAGTGCCTCGAGAGCCATCACCAAAACCTCCAGTGACTCCGCCAGGATTACTGCATCATCGGCAAAAACAAGCTCAGTGACCCTTGTGTTGCCAATGGATGCTCCGCAATGACTCTGGTCCACAACTCTTCCCAGTACCCAGTCCATACAAGTGCTGAAAAGTAAAGGGGCAAGGACACAGTCCTGCCTCACTCCCGCATTCACGGGAAAGAAGCTGGACAAGCTCCCCCCACATTTCACAGCACTCTCTGTCCCAGAATACAGGCCAGTCAGCAAATCAATAGTCCTCGCAGGAATCCCACGAAGTCGCAGAAGATCCCAGAGTGCCTCGCGATGCACTGAGTCAAACGCCTTCTTGAGATCGACGTAGGTTGCTAGCATCCCCTGTCGAAACTCACGTCGGCGCTCCATCAGTACGCGAAGCGCTAGGATACGGTCAGTTGTTGATTTACCAGGCGTGAACCAAGACTATTCAGGTCTTTGCAGCTTCAGCAGCTGGCTGCGAATTCGCATCAGAAATAGGTGGGCAAGCACCTTGCCCGGCACACTGAGCAGTGTAGTACCACGGTAGTTGTTGCAATCCTGTCGGTCCCCTTTCTCTTTCCAGATAGGGGATAGGGACGACCAACTCCTTCTTCCAGTCAGGAGGAATGGCACCGGACTGCCGTACGGCAGTCAAGACCGCATGCAACCCGCGGATCATGGCTTCACCTCCGCACTGATGTTACAGGTGCCAGGTGCCTTTCCACCACTCAACTTTGCCACAGCCTCTCTGACCTCAGCCAGAGAGGATGGGCTTTCGTCGTTGGGTGGATCAGCATCATCCACCTGCAACCCAGCAACTGGAAGCTGCCCACGTGGAAGGTCCGCTATGTACAGCTGCTCAAAGTACTCAGCCCAACGAGCCCTCTGCCCATCCATGTCAGATACGAGGCAGCCATCAGCTGTTCGGATAGCGCTCACCTGAGAGGGCGACTTGGAGTGGAGCTTCTTCAGGGCTCGGTAAACAGGTCGGAGGTCATTCGCATTTAAATGGCCCTCGACTTCCTCAGCGAGACCCTTGACATACCTCTCTTTGTCTCTCCTCAGGAGAGCTCTAGTCCTACGTGACAGAGCCCTGTATTGGTCCCGGTTCCCAGCAAGTCTGGCAGCGCGACTCTCCTCAATATTCTCCAGCGTCTCCACCGAGGCAAAGCCACTCCTAGATCTCGGGCGCTCTCCAATGCACTCCTTGGCAGCTTGAAGAGTCTCACGTTTGAAGGTATCCCACAGCTCAACAGGGTCCTCCAGGGTGCTAAGCACATCGAACCGATTTGAGACTGTCAAAGCATTCTCCTGAGCACATGCCAGATCCTTCAGCCTCTCGAGATGGAACACAGTATTGTTGCATCTCGAGATTATTCTTGACCTGACATGAAGCTTCAGTGTTGCAACAACAAGCCTATGGTCAGTTGCAAAGAATTCAGCACTCCGGTAAGCTCTGCAGTTCTGAAAGATCCTTCAACGAGTACTTACAAGGATGTGGTCAATCTCCTTAGCTACCCTCCGGCAACGCAATACCAAGTCCAGCGATGCAGCTCTGGTCTCTGGTACCAGGAACCCGCAATTCTCAACCTTCTGGATTTTGCAAAATTCAGGAGGAGAGAGCTGTTGATGTTCCTGGTACCAGAAACATGGGGACCAGCACATAGCTCGTAGCCAACCCTGTCAGTGCCAGTAGTAGCATTGAAGATGCCCAGGACAATGAGTGTGTCCCGGGGAGGGCACTGGTCTAATACGGAGTCGAGTTTGGCGTAGAACATCTACTTTTCTTCAGTTCCACGCATCTCGGTAAGAGCGTACACTGCAACAAGAGACATGAAGCCCAGTGTGTGCTTCAGCCTCACTCGCATTATACGCTCATCAACCGGAGCAACCTCAAACACAAATGGCAGCCGTTGGCTAAAGATGTTCATAGCTACCCCCTTGACATGGAAGCCATTGCTCATGCCGGACCAGTAGAAGGTGTACCCCTCCTTACTAATTTCGCCACTGCCAGGCCTCCTCGTCTCAGAGAGTGCCACTATGTCCACCCTCAGCCTTCTAAGCTCATTTGATAGGTAAGGCAGTCGATCATCATCCGAGAGGCTGCGGACGTTCCAGGAGCCCAAACGCAGAGCCCTCCGAAGTTAGCCCCGGGCCTGGTTCTGCGGGCTGGCGCAGCTTCTGCACCACCCCCGCCACCCCCAAAACAAAAAGATTGGCTAGGTGGTCTTCCTCCTTCGAGGTGCAGGGGTCCCGTAGGCTTTGCCCTGCACCCGTACGTATACTATAGTATCATACAATCTCTTCTCTCTGCAACCCAGTTATATTTTATTCATTGCCCGGGCGACCCTTGTTGCAAATATCTCAACAGTACTGAAAGGTATTTGCTTCCCGCTACCTGGCATTCAGCTGTTTATTTGTATACATAAACGGTGGTCCAGAGCGTAGGCTCTGGCGCCCCTGCACTCTGCCCGCGGTGGTTACTTGGGAACGAAAACTTATAGAATATGAAGGCAATTGACTTGAAGGAGGAGGAGGAGAGGACACTTTTTGCCATCAGCCGGTTATATCGCAACAGAGCTAGTAACAAGAGGAGGAGGAGGAGGAGGAAGAGAAAGGGGAAGAGGAAGAGAAGGAGCAGGAAGAGGAAAAGGAGGTGGAGGAGTGGCCGAATCACTTGAAAGCAGAAAGTATTTTGAATATGTATGTATGTATGTATGTATATATATATATATATATATATATATATATATATATATATATATATATATATATATATATATATATATATATATATATATATATATATATATATATGATGGACGATTTTCAGTCACCGCCGAGTGGCGTCCTGAAGACCACCCATCAACCCGGACTCTAGAGAAGCGTCCCAAGGAAAAGAAGAACGAGGAGGGAGGCAGCAGCATGTAATATGGTGCATATAAACCACTATATAATCGCCAGCGCGCCAGAACGGGACCAGCCCACCTCATCTAAACCTTGGGCCGAAAATCAGCCCCCACCAGGAAAGTACAATACCGGGCATAAAAACAAAAAAAAAAAATATATATATATATATATATATATATATATATATATATATATATATATATATATATATATATATATATAATATATATATATATATATATATATATATATATATATATATATATATATATATATATATATATATATATATATATATATATATATATATATATATATATATATATATATATATATATATATATATATATATATATATATATATATATATATATATATATATATATATATATATATATATATATATATATATATATATATATATATATATATCGCTCTCTTTCTCTGGCGCACAAACCTTATACTCATCAATATTAAGGTGAATAAGATAAGTCTACACGCGCATTAGATTATTTCTTTTATCGTTTTCTCTCTAAACACTCTCTCTCTCTCTCTCTCTCTCTCTCTCTCTCTCTCTCTCTCTCTCTCTCTCTCTCTCTCTCTCTCTCTCTCATGTGAAAATTTTCTTACGTGGCAGATGTTCACTTTTTTAATTATCTAACTTCTTCAGTGAAATACTTTTTGTTTATTTTTTTAATTTTACGAAAAACTTTCTTATGCATTTTTTTAATGATTAATAGGAATGTAGAGGTTGGCCCCATGGCATAGATAGGTCATCATAATCGGCATGCTGCCCCAGCAAGGTAGTGGACCATGCCTCCTTGTGGGGGGCGCGGTGCCAGGCCCGGCGGCTCATTATGTTTGCCAGGCTGACCCTGCCAGGACCGACATAATAGTGTATAGTGCATCCGCGTGTACGTGTTATAGAGGTGGGCTCAATTGACCATAATGTTTACCAGGCCACCCCTGCCAGGTCCTGTAAGATAATGTACAACCCCTCGTTGTAAGCGATGTTGAGGTTGGCCTCATGGCATAGATATGTAGATCATCATGCCTGGCAGGCCGCCCCTGCCAAATCCTGCCGAAAGATTGCAACGCCCCATCGCGGGCGGCGTTGTGGCGGGGCCCTCGCCTTTTTGGTGACGACGACGCTCACTGGGAATCACAGCGCCAACCTCTGCGCCTCCTGACGGGAGGCGTGGTCCCCTTGTCAGTCCTTGGGGTCGCTAAACATCGGTCTGGTTTTCGTGTCAGCCCGCGTGTTTACTCGAGAATGACACGTTCCCTGGCGGTCCGTGTGCCTACTTGAAAATGGCAGTGGCGAGGTGGTACGGGAAGCGGGACCATTTCGGGCCTACCTTTTCCTGCGAGCCTCTCAAGCCCTGTCAGCTACTGCTACCCCACGAGAAACACACACACACACACACACTCTCTCTCTCTCTCTCTCTCTCTCTCTCTCTCTCTCTCTCTCTCTCTCTCTCTCTCTCTCTCTCTCTCTCTCTCTCTCTCTCTCTCTCTCTCTCTCTTTTCCATTCCCTCTTGACCTCTCCTGAGAGACGGACGTGTCCTCCCCGCTGCACACTACAGCCTAACTTACCCGCGCTGCACGCCTTGGCAACCCCGTGTTTTCGTTGTGCTATTTGGCTTTGCGTTAGCTTTCACGTGTGTTTGTGTGTTTTCGCTTGTGGACTTTGTGTGTTGCCTGTGATTTCCCGACACGTGTTTAGTGTGTGTTCGTTTGTGGTTTTTGCGAGTGTGTCTGCCTATGGTTGCCTCTGTGATTCGTGTTTCCTGTATTTTTGCGTGTGATTTGGCTGCTTCCGAGTGTTCTGCGTGGGTTTCAGAGTGTTTCAAGTCTGTTGTGTTTCCGGTGTTTTTGCGTGTGATTTGGCTGTTTCCGAGTGTTCTGCGTGGGTTTCAGAGTGTTCCCGGTGTTTTTGCGTGTGTTTGGCTGTTTCCGAGTGTTCTGTGTGGGTTTCAGAGTGTTTCAAGTGTGTTGTGTTTCCGGTATTTTTGCGTGTGATTTGGCTGTTTCCGAGTGTTCTGCGTGGGTTTCAGAGTGTTTCAAGTGTGTTGTGTTTCCGGTGTTTTCGCGCCGGATTTGGCTGTTTCCGAGTATACTACGTGGGTTTCAGAGTGTCTTGAGTGTGCTGTTGTGTTTCCGGTGTTTTTGCGTGTGATTTGGCTGTTTCCGAGTGTTCTGCGTGGGTTTCAGAGTGTTTCAAGTGTGTTGTGTTTCCAGTGCTTTTGCGTGTGATTTGGCTGTTTCCGAGTGTTCTACGTGGGTTTCAGAGTGTTTTGAGTGTGCTGTTGTGTGTCCGGTGTTTTTGCGAGTAACTTGAGGGTGTTTAATCGTGCTTATGCTTGAGTTTCTGAGTGTTTCGTGTGTTTCGAGTGTGTTCTTGTGTTCCCGAGTTTTTCACGCGTGATTTGGGTGTGTCGACAACTCACCCTTTGAATTCCCTGAGGATTCAATCTGCTACTCCTCACTACACCCTCTTTAAATCCCCAAGAGGATTAACCATTCCTACCTCCCTTTCCCTCACCTCACCTAAGCCCCTCCACCCTCGCTTACCTCACCTCCCTTCTGCTCCTCCTCACTACAAATCCCCTAGAGGATTAGCCCTTCCTACTCCTCCCTCACCTCCACATATTTCTAAGCCCTCCCCTCCCTCACTCACCTTACCTCACAGCCTATTTACCCATCCCTTCACCCACCTCACCTCGCCTCTTTCCTAACCCTCCTTGATCTCACACATCTCACTCACCTCACATCCCTTCCTACTCCTCCTCTCTCCCACTTTACCTCCTTTCTCAAACCCCCTCTCACTCACCTCACCTATTTCCTAACCCACCTTGATCTCACACACCTCACTCACCGCTTCTCTTTCCTCCTCTTTACTCATCTCAAATCCCTTTCTACTCTTCCTCTCTCTCACTTTTCCTCCATTACTAAACTACCTCTCACACACCTCACCCCCTTTCCTAATCTCCTTCACTCTGTGTTTTTATCTCTTTCATTTCAGCTAAGATGGCGCCTAAGAAGTGCAGTACTTGTAACGGTAGCTTCTCAGCTCACTTTTTTACAGGGCGTTCTGTTGTCTGTCGACTGAGTCTCTCCAGGCAGCATCTCGAGACAAGACTGCAGGAGCAGGAAGAGAAGATGGAAGCAGGCCAGAATAAAATAATAGAGCTTTCTCTCACCAGGCAGCATCTCGAGACAAGACTGCAGGAGCAAGAAGAGAAGATGGAAACAGGTCAGAATAAAATAATAGAGCTTTCTCGCACTGTTGCCTCCTTGCAGGAATTCATCCAGGCTAACGTTGCTGTGGTGCCAAACCCTTCTCCAACCGCCCCCTTGCCTTCAGCGGTACCGTCGACACCAGCGGACAACACCACGCAGCGGGAGGATGCTAGTGGCAACGCCCATGATGGCTTCACCGTCGTGAATGGAGGAGCCAAACCAGCCAGACAAGCGATTTATCCTGTTCATTGCTTCAACAGGTTTGCCATTCTGGAGGAGGAGGACGAGCAGGAGAGCACCTTCCTGGTGGGTGACTCCATGATTCGCCAGCAGGTCGTTGAGTTCTGCGGCAGAGTTCCTCGTCGAAGACGGAACTATTGCTATCCTGGTGCTGGGATCGACGATATAACTGCTGCTCTTGAAGAGATCTCCCCCCAGGCTACTAATGATTCACTGTTTGTTATTCACACAGGTACGAACGACGTCACCAAGACCCGGTCTCAGGAACTTCTAGACAAGGACCGTAGGCTCATCCAGCAGTATAAGTCTAAATCCCCAAACATTTTGATTTCAGGAGTTCTACCACGGACTTGGGCGGAAAGCGACTTTTTCAGTAAGGCCTTCAGCCTAAACAACCGCTTACAGACTTTGTAGGGAGCTTGACGTGGAGTTCTTCAACACCTGGGACAATTTCTATGGACAAAGTGAGCTCTTCCACAGGGACGGATTGCACCTGTCTCCCATCGGGGCAGCCAGATTCGGAAGGCTCCTCAACGACGCAGTACGTGACATCCGATCAAAAAAAGTCTCTCAGCCCCACTCCACCCTGCCCGTGTAAATAGACGCCGTGCATCGTAACAAACCCGTAACCGTGATCCGTGAAGTACCACACCCTCTATTACAAGCCTCTAGATAACTTAAAAAATTGGTTTTTTCAATGCACGTAGCCCTGAAATAAATTTGACTGAGATGTGAGATATCTTGCATTACAAATTTTTTATAAATTGCTGCGAAACATGATTTAAGTTCCGAATACAACATAGATGCTACAGAGACTCTTCAACAAAAAAGATCGTGTAAACCGTAGCGGTGGCGTCGCCTTTTTGTTTTTTTAAACATAACCAACCTGACAAACACAAACACGAACAACATTTTGAACATTTGTGCGTGCGAAGAAAAAAAAAGTCAAAAAAAATAATGTCAATCACCTACTATATCCTCTGGCAATCACTCGATGACGACTTGAAATGTACAGCAACGACTTAGTCACTTAGACTTAACGACTCCTGATATATTAGGAGACTTTAACCTCCCCTTGTCGACATTCACATTGTGAGTCATACAATAGGCAAGAAACACGAGTCACATACAATGATCGAATTTTATAAGCCAATTATCTTTTTTTTGCCACTCGACAAAATAATATACTAAATAATATAATAAATCCTTAAATAAACGACCTAGAGTCAGTAATGTCATAGGATCGGGGTTCTTGCGATCATAAATTAAATTAAGCGTCGAGTGACTGAAAATAAAGTAAAGGTGCCCATTTCAAAAGAGCTAACTTCGTAGAAAAATCCGAAAAACTAACAGAAATACAACTATCAGATGACGGCAACGTAAGGGAAGCCTGCCTGGCTTTTTAAAACTTACTCACTCACAAAGAAGACACACATCCCTTGTGCGAGAGCGAGATAAACATAATAAGTGGTTGTACAGGTTAAAGAAAGAACAAAGCACGCCTGAAAATATTAGACTTTATAATGATGCCAGGCGACGAGTAAAAAAGAAGTATTTCAGGCAAAAGCGTAGAGATAAGAAAAATATTACGCTAACTGTAAAAATAATAATAATCTTTCTCTTATATAAACAACAGGATATTAAAGGCAAAGTGGTATTGACCTTAAACACAACGACGGTGCACCTAGTGACTGACAGCTAACATTGCAAACCTCTTAAAACAATTTTATTTTTTCGGTGTTTTTATTTAACAGTCTTCCTCTCGCTACCACAACCACCCAGTATATTGTAAAATCTCCATGCATTTGCATTGATTTTGAAATTGAAAAATAACGAAATGAAGTCCTTAAATAACCATTCAAAAACAAAAAATAAAAGCCGACACCTGACAAAATATAAAGAAAGCCGTAACAAAAGATCCTGCCTGTCAAACCTACTGACCTTTTATAACGATCTCTTCTCAGTTTATGACGTAACCAAATCATTGGACGAAGTCTATCTTGATTTCCAGAAAGCGTTTGATAAAGTCCCACCTCATAAATTACTTTATAAATTAGAGCAAATAGGCATTGACGGTCAAGTAAACCAATGGATCGCGAACTGGTTGAGCAACAGACAACAAAGAGTTGTGATTGACGGATTTAACTCAGAGTGGGCGCCGATCACTAGTGGTGTCCCTCAGGGCTCGGTTCTTGGCCCAGTGCTCTTCATTATTTACATCAATGATGTGGATGTTGGACTCAATAATCGCATTAGTAAATTTGCAGACGACACAAAGATTGGTAACTCGGTTCTCACTGACGAAGACAGGCAAAGCCTCCAAGAGGATTTGCACAAAATTTCAGCTTGGTCGGATAAATGGGAGATGCCCTTTAACGTAGACAAGTCCTTCAAGTTTGAACAAAAAATAAGAAGTTCGATTACGAAATGGGCGGCGTTAAACTCACAAGCGTTCAGTGCGTTAAGGACCTGGGGGTCAAAATCGCGTCAAACCTCAAATTCTCACATCAATGCATCGATGCAGCAAATAAAGCCAACAGAATGTTGGGCTTCATTAAAAGAAAGTTTTTCTTCAAGAATAAAGATGTAATACTTCCGCTCTACAATAGTTTAGTCAGACCCCACTTGGAATATGCGGTACAGTTTTGGTCTCCCCACCATGCAAAGGACATTGCTAAACTAGAAGGTGTTCAGCGTCGAGCAACAAAAATGATCCCTTCCTTGCGCAATAAATCCTACGAAGAAAGGTTTTCCACCCTTAACATGTTCTCTCTTGAGAAACGTCGCCTCCGAGGAAAACTGATCGAATGTTTTAAAATACTTAATGGTTTCACGAATGTAGACAAAACAAAATTGTTTATGATCGATGACACTTTGCGAACGAGGAACAATGGCATAAAACTCAAATGTAGACAAGTAAATTCAGACTGCACCAAATTTTTCTTCACCAACGTTGTAGTGCGAGAATGAAATAAGCTCCCACCATCAGTGGTCCAGTGTAACACGATTGACTTCTTTAAAAACAAGCTCGACCGTCACTTCCTTGAACTTAATATTAACTAGAGTAGAAAAGCAGCGTTTTGGAGCCATCTGATTAATGTAAAATCAATTAGGTTTAAGGACAGACCACCTAGTCTGGACCATGGAGTCTGTGTGGTCTGATTTTCTATGTAATTCTCTCTCTCTCTCTCTCTCTCTCTCTCTCTCTCTCTCTCTCTCTCTCTCTCTCTCTCTCTCTCTCTCTCTCTCTCTCTCTCTCTCTCTCTCTCTCTCTCTCTCTCTCATTACTCCCTCCCTCCACCTTTCCGCCGCCAACAACACATTGCCGATCAGCCTTCAATGCCTCGGGTCTGCAGGTCCCGAATGACACACTCGAAGCCTCCAATCAAATCGATGCAGGCAAAGGATCCTTTCAGGCGCCGCCGCCGCTGCTACCACTCGTTGTCCTTCTCCTTTACGGGCGTGTACCAGACAAAAGATTAGCTAGACATGTATACCCTCGGTGGAGCCAAGCTGTGAACAGCGAGCTAGATTCTTTGCTAAATGGTCACGAATATTTCAAGTTATTTCATACCCTAAAACCGATTAAACCAAGTGGTAATCATGATGTTTATAATTTTCTTTACTTAAGTTTTGGGACAACACTGACTCTTTCTTGATCGTAACTACAGCTCCGTTGCAGAGGGTTTGTAAAATGTTGGCCGGAGGTTCAACAGTTTCATCTGTTATCTTGTTGGGGACGAGGACAAATATTTCCATCCTGTGACTTCCTGTTCGTGTTCGACGGTTTCTTTGATAACTGTTCTAGTTTTATTAGCACGCAGAACTCTTCATTTGTTCCACCATGAATAGTTCGTCATGACCATCACCGTCTTCGCTGTGGCCACCGTCGCCATCGTCTTCACCTTCACCACCGGTCAGCGATCACGTTCCTGGCGGCTCAGCGTCTTGCGCCAGTAATGCCAGACAGTGCCGGGGCTCGAGTCTCGCTGAATGGTGATGGCCGGCGGCTTTCAAATGGTCAATAGCCAGTCATGAAGTGACGTCAGGGTTGAGTGGGCGGTTTACATGAGGGAACGTTACGAGGATATTGCATTGGTTTAGTTATGATGAGGGTGGGGGGAGGGAAGGAGGAGGGAGAGAGGTGTGAGTGGGGAGGGAGGGAGGAGGGAGAGGTGGGAATGGGAAGGGAAGAGGAACGGGGGATAATGTATGTATACGTACAGGCTACAATCTCTCTCTCTCTCTCTCTCTCTCTCTCTCTCTCTCTCTCTCTCTCTCTCTCTCTCTCTCTCTCTCTCTCTCTCTCTCTCTCTCTCTCTCTCTCTTCAAACGAGCTCAAGTTACATCAAACACACTCAACTCCATTTCTTTTTTCTCCTTCACTTAACCTCCACCATTCATTCCTCTACCAGCCCGCCCTCCCTCCCTCTCTCCCCCTTTTCTGAACTCAACGAACAAAGCACGTTTCCTGTTTGACCCATTTTTCTCCCCCATATCTACGCCTTGCTCCTTCCCGCTACCCCGCTACGCCGCGTTATCCTTCTCCTTCCCTTTACTCTTCTTATCAACCATCCCCCCTCTCCAAGCCCCTTTCTCTTTACACCGTCACCGGACACATCCTCCTCCTCCTCCTCCTCCTCCTCCCATCCTATCCCTTCTCCATTCTCCCTTTAAACTATCCTTCCTCATCCTTCTATTCCACTATCTCCACCACCCCCTGCCTTAACCCTTTCATTTCCTGGGGCAAAAGGTAAGACAATTCTCTCT
The DNA here is from genome assembly GCF_024679095.1 of Eriocheir sinensis. Taxonomy (NCBI): domain Eukaryota; kingdom Metazoa; phylum Arthropoda; class Malacostraca; order Decapoda; family Varunidae; genus Eriocheir; species Eriocheir sinensis. The sequence goes on from NC_066522.1 coordinate 5,554,719, forward strand.
CTCTCTCTCTCTCTCTCTCTCTCTCTCTCTCTCTCTCTCTCTCTCTCTCTCTCTCTCTCTCTCTCTCTCTCTCTCTCTCTCTCTCTCTCTCTCTCTCTCTCTCTCTCTCTCTCTCTCTGCTAACAAGACTATTTTACTTTTCCAGAACCATCGAACTCTTATTAGCCGCCACCATGCCCCAACACTTTTTCTTTACTTTTTTATACTTTTAATTTTCACTGCCATTAAAACCATAGCCATGTACCCCTCCTCTCATTCTCCCGACACACTTCTCCCTCACTACCGCTTTCCTCTCCAACACCTCATCCACACCCATACCGCTGCCCCTCTCACCACGGCCATCACCATCACAACCCAACAGCCAGTCTACGTAGCCACCCACCCTACCTCCCTTTCATCCCTCGCCACACGCCGCGACCACCACAACAAATAACCAATGCCCCGTTCCTCTACTGTGCACCACAAGCCACAACAGTCCCATCACCAACACTTAAAATCCACCCAAGTGACACCTAAATAGTCGTAATTAGCATAGGAGTTGTAGGAAGGTGTAGTTCCCAGTGGAGTGGTGCCAGTGGGGGTGGGAGAGAGGGGCGGGGGGAAGGAGACGGACGCTCTGCCTCTCGTGCTCCGCTCTATTTTGAAGAGAAATTTCGTGGCTGTCTAATTAGCAAATGTATTTACCCCCTACTCCCTTTTTTGCTAAAAGCAAAGGGAAGGGCGGAAGAAGGAGGGGGAGGGCGGAGACAAGTGAGCTAGTGATGGATGGAGAAAGGAAAAAAATAACCTTTAAGTAACAAAAGGGAGAAGACTGTTTAGTGGCTCGTCCTTGTTTGGCCAGTGCTGAACGGAGAGGTGGCGGGAGTGGGAGGAGTAAGACGGGGAGTGGAAATGAATAGGGCAGCTAGAACGGATGGGAGAGAGAAGGAAGAGGACGACCTTGAGAGATAGTGGGCAGGCTACAGAGGCTTGAGAGGTCTGGGGTGTCAAGTGCCTGCCGAAAAGACGGGTTGGAGGAGCGCAGAGTGGTCATGCAAGCCTCTTCTGAACTCACAACGTGTTTCCTCTAGGTAAATAAAGGAGGAAGGATCAGGCAGGAGAGGCATATGCCAGATCGAAGGGGAAGGAGCCTCCTCGACTACAGAAGCTCTTCGGCCAATTTCTCATACCATAATCTTCGAGGGGCCCTCTCCGTAAGCGAAGGAAAGGTGTTGAGGGGCGAAATTGTTGAAATCTGGCAAGGGGTCGAGATAGGCACATCTTCGTCAGCCCCTTCGCATATTTTAAGCGTCAATTCTGCATTTCTCTCATTAATAAAGTAATAAATGATCCAGGAATTATAATAAAACGTATTTGATCTAATATGAATCTGCAAAAGTTTTTTAAATAAATGATTTAAAATTTTGTTTAAGACTTTAGGGTTGTATCATGATTTTAACCCTTGCCGAGTTGCCGTGTCAACACGCCTCCTTGGTCAACTCAAGGAGCTAGGTAGTCTTTTCCTATAGCTCCGATGGGGCTCGAGCACTTTTCTAACGGCCCCTTGCTTGACGGGATGGTAGCGAGGGGCAGAGAAGTGATAGCACCGGGCACATGTGGACTCCCTGGCTGTGTGCGTGGAGAGAGGTGGAAACCATGAGGTGCTGACGTCACTCCCCACCCTCTATAGGCCTCCCGTCTCATAGGCTTCGTGGAAACACGGGCCGCGCAGGGATGCCAACCCTATCACTCACGCTATGTTCCCAATTATACCAATATTTGCCTTTCAATCAACCATTTTCTTCGTGATTATACATTGAAAAATATGTATGATTACACTAATATATGTAAAATGCTTCAATTATCAATATTTCCGTGTAGAGATGTTTACAGAAGCTACCAACCCAACTCGGAAGAAACTCTAGCGGAGGAAGGGACCGAGATCACCTTATAGTATCCCACAGAAAGGGGACACCGTTTAAGGAAAGAGGAGGAGGAAGGTTTAGAGGCTGCCTAATGGTACGGCCCAAAGGTCTTTTAAATGTCTCGTCGTCAAAGAAGACGCCAAGAAATTCAGGGTCTTCATACTGAAGGAGTGTTGCGGCCGAGGGTGATGGTAGGAGGTGGTTTTGGAAGCCCCAATTGGACGTGCATCATCACTATTTTGGCAATGTTGATGGTGGCATTCTTGTTCAGCATACATTGCTGAAACAGTAAAAGTCAAGACTGGTGCTCTTAACGTCAACAACAAGGGTGCAGGCGTTGACGTATTTGCAGCGTGAATTGTGTCACTCAGGGCATCACTGAGGGCGCAGCGGAAAAGGGCGTCAATTGAGGGGTGGTGGTGGCACAGCGATATCAGACTACCCGGCTGCATGAAAGTGACAGGACGCATCCCAAGCTTCAATGCATTCTCAATTATCATCGTGTGGTTGACAAGACCAAAGACCTTAATAAAATCCTTAAAATGTAGGGTAATTGCAGTACTTCTCTTCACAAGATATTGTTTATAAGCTAAATCCAGGAGACTGACAAAACGGTGTGTAGTGGAGGAAGATTCGAAGTTGCCATACAAGGCAGGCAGACTAGAGGAAACTATTGTGACGAGACACTGCAACACTTACACCACACCTGTCGCTGAGATCATGAAACAGCATGACGCCAGGAACGTTGGTGATCTCAAAATGAGGTGTCAAGCTCCGGTGAAAGCAATGACGCCGCAGCTGATTGATCTTGCACTGACGGTGACTGCCTCTCGCCTCTCGCGGGGTGAGAAGTGAAATTACACAGCAGCAGGGCGTGCTGATGCAGTAAGATACAGCTGCAGGAGGACGCCGACTTCGGCGTCCCGTTACGTCGGCGTCCCGTTACGGTTGCCGCTGTGAGCCTGGATTGACTTGACTTGATTCGACTGCCTGCATTAAAAAAAGATTCTTGTGATGTGAGCTGCTCACAAATACATCCATCAGGGTGGCCATTACCTTTCTTCAGCCGGCACAGCTGGATAAGATTGTACAGCCTAAATCACTCATTGTTTGTGTGGGCTGACTTGCCTTATCCTCCGTAACCGTGTGTGTGTGTGTGGGGGGGGGGGGTGTAAGTGTGTGTGTGTGTGTGTGTGTGTGTGTTTACGTCTTTGCCTATAGGGCCGGTAGGCTTTCTTCAGGGGCCTGGTGGTCGGCCCAAGCCCGTCATGGCGCAGGCATTTTTTATAGTGGCGCCATTTATTCTTGGCTCATGCTGCCCCCCGGAACTCATTTTCGATTCACTTGGACGGTTTCTTCTAGAGTCCGGGTTGATGGGTGGTCTTCAGGACAGCATGTGGGTAGTCTTAGGCCACTCGGCGGTGATTAAAAAATCCCAGGCGGTAGCGTGGGGATTCGAAACCGCGTCGTCCAGCACGCGGTGAATGCGGGGCCCAAACGCTAACCACTCAGCCACCGCCTAGTGTAATTGTATAGTGTGTGTGTGTGTGTGTGTGTGTGTGTGTGTGTGTGTGTGTGTGTGTGTGTGTGTGTGTGTGTGAAGTGGTGTTTAACACACACACACACACACAAACACTGATTTGTCCCAGGGGTTTGACCCTACCCACTACGCTTTCCCATTTTTATTCTTACTCGATGTTGTATTTTCCCTTCAGCTTTTCCTCTCTCGTTAGTAATTTACAGTATTCCCCCATAACAGCTGCCGCCTTCTCATTTTCATTAACGTTAACCCTTTTCGAAGGCACGAAACTGTTCTGTATTTTCATGTTTGCCTCAAACAATATATTTTTTACCGCCAAGTTCGGATTTTCGTTACAAAATTAATGTACATGTCAGGAATCACGTATGACTTGGCGGCTGGTAATATTGCGATGCTGTTGTTTTGCTTCGTAAAAATTCCCTCTCGTGTGTGTTGCATTCAATTTGAAATTGATCTGTCAGTCCCCTGATCGTGTTTACAACAAACCATCAAAACACAAGTTTTCGCTGTTACTGAAGCTACAGATATTGCAGATGCCACTATTACTACTACAACTACTACAACTACTACTACTACTACTCATAATAATAATAATAATAATAATAATAATAATAATAATAATAATAATAATAATAATAATAATAATAATAATGCTTTTGCCGCTGCTGTTGGTACTATTATACTTTTTTAGAAAAATACTAATACCAAGACAAGCACACGTTACAAAGCTTCATACCGTTGCCAATTATAACAGTTTCATTCAATAACCTCTCAGCACCAGGTGAGGTGAGCCACCCGCCACCCCCCAGGCCCAGGTCACCCGCTCGGCCATCCACCCGGGGCGCCCCGTTCCACCCAGCTGATTATCTCCTGAGGGCTGCCAAATGGGCACCAGATGGACACACACACACACACACACACACACACACACACACACACAATTGCTGCCTACCGCCTAGCCTTTTCCACCTGCTCATTTACTTGATACAATTTTGATGCAGGAGAAAAAGAAATAGAGTAGGAGACAGGAATACTTAAAATGTGGAAATAGTTGTGCGCGACGGTGTTTCTCTACAGTTTCCTTTCCTCTTCCTGCTTCAAAAATTAATTTCGTGGCTCTCTTTGTGCCTCCTTCACGTTTCTTCTTTTTTTTCTAGCCGTTAAATCCATTTTTATTATCCAAATAGGTTTCCTTCCCGAATTTACTTTAGTGAACTATCTTATAGCTTTCCTTTTCTTTGCTTCTCAACTAAGCCTGTGTCTTATCCTTTCTACATTATGTTCTTCTTTCAACCATTTCCACAGCACCTCATTTGTTCAAACCCTGCGTGCATTAAGTGCTTCCCCTATAAATATATACTTTCGACTAGGCATCACCCTCTCAGGATTACCGTGGCCGGAAGGATTGAGTCACAACCAAACATGCATCTACAAACCGAGTTAACATTATAGAGTATGATTCTATGTAATGAGTGTATTCAAGACACAACTCTTTATATCACTTTAAAATGGTGTTTGTTGTTTATCTATGGCGAAGGCACTACTTCTCTGTGTCAATTAACCCGTTAGGATTCATTCACAGCCCAGCCCAATAAAGCGAGAGAGAAATTGCCACTAACAAAACATAAACAACGGCAGGCTTCCGCTGCATGCACTGATAACTCGATTATTGTTACACTATTATATCCCGCTAATCCTCCGCACTTCTGTAAAGTACTGCTAACTCAGCGGACTGTTCTCCACTCATTAGCGAAACACTACTGCCTCCGCAGGTATGTAAAAGTTAAGCAACTATCGGATTGCCGCTACATATATGTATTATCAGTGTAATGTTGTGTGTGTGTGTGTGTGTGTGTGTGCATGGGGTGCAGCCTATTACACACACACACACACACACACACACACACACACACACACAAAAGGTTGTTTACCGCAGGTGTTTGATCCAATCCACCAATCCAATACTGTTTTTCACTCGTGCGTAATCCTCGTGTATGCACAATGGCTGTGTTAGAGAGAGCCAGTTGATTGCAATGTGGGAGTATGTACAGTCGACATGTTAAAGGAGAGTCATCCATAACGTCAGTACATTTATAAGCATCATAAATACACAAGTGCTGCGTGTTACATTAATATGGACTGTTGACCACAAATACCTTCTGTTTAATAGGAGTGTTGGTGATCGACTTTACCGAAACACCTGTCAGTCCCGGCCACCTGTATACCGATGGAGCGCCACAAAACACTTTATTCCTTCCCCCATAACCGTGCCCTCTTCCCTCCCCCGCCAGGGTTCGAGTGTCAGCTATCCCCGCCGCCTGTACACTCTCCTCCTTCCCCCTATAACGGCGCCCTCTTCTTTCCCCCGCCAGGGTTCGTGCGTGGGGTGCCCGGCTACCCATATTAAATTTTGTTCTCCGTAACCACATCTTCCTCCCGCCAGGGTGTACCTATGCTTGTTCTTCCCTCCCCCCCTAACCATCTCTTCTTCCCCCCGTCAGGGATCGAGCGAGGGGTGCCCGGCTACCCCCGCTACCTGTACCTGGGCGAGGCCAGCCGCGGCGAGCACCACCTGGTGATCAGGGGCGCCACGCTGGAGAGCGACGGCGAGTACCAATGCCAAGTGGGACCAACCGACACCACGCCCCCCATCTGGGCGGCCGCTAACCTGACAGTGATGTGTGTGTGTGTGTGTGTGTGTGTGTGTGTGTTTAAGAAGGCATGGACGGGGCGGCGAGAGGTCGTAAGGGGAAGTGGACACAGTGAGTTGTGGAGAAGGGATGGGGGGGAGGGTATTATGTCGGCGCGTCAAGAATATACATGTGTGGGTGGTGAGGGAGGGTACACACTGCAGCGTGTAATATGCGGGTGCGGGCAATGGTTATGTTAGACTCGCCAATCCTTGTATGTGTGAGAGTGTACAGTCGACCTGCTAATGGAGGTGCCGGACATTTTCCCCTCTGGATATTTTTCCCTTGACAAATTCTCCCCTGGACATATTCCCCTCCAGACATATACCCGTCCGGACATATCCCACTCTGGACATTCTCCCCTATTTTTCTTTGTCTCAACGGATCTTTACATTTTCCTAGCCGGACATTTTCCCCCTGATTGATTCTCCCCTGGGCATATTTTCACCAAGTTTCTTTGTCTCAACGGATCTTTACAAGGTTTGTCATGAAGGTCCCGATGCATCCTTAAACCCCGGTTTACACAGTCACGACTTTGTCTCCGACAACGTCACGATCTCGCAATCATGGCGTTTTCGCGAGTGGTTTTCATGATGGTTTTCATCGATTCGTGGCCTGTCGACGACATGTCTGCGACCCTCTGGGCTTGTCGCGGGGAGTCACGATTTTTTCGGTTTGGACGAAAAATTCGCGGACGGTCGCCGACACTGATGACGTCACAATTTGTCGGCGAAGCGTCGGCGACACTTTGGCGACTCTTCGGCGAAGCTTCGGCGAAGTGTCGCCGATAAGTTTTGGTCGGTCGGCGACAAAAATAAGTTGAAAACCGTTGAAATTTCAAATTTTGCGCGGCAATCGCAGTCGGGACGGGTATTTATACCTCAGAGTCGCCTCGGCGGGCACAGTTTTCCGCCGCCAGCCAGTCCTTCACCCATAATGTTCTCCGCATGGGTCTTCTTATTATTCTCTCAGCAGGTGTCTCCCTGGCTTCTCTTCGTTGTCGTTCAGCTTCCTCCTCTTCCTCGTTAGTTATCATGGCCAACAGGATGCATTGTTGCAATGTCTGTTGGCTCAACAGCAACGCCACCCATTATCGAGTGCGTCTCTGGTCCATGGTGGGTGCTGGGGAGATGTTGTGGGGGTTCTGCTGCTGCTTGTGGATTGTGACGCAACCACAAGCGGACGACGCATATATAGGTCAGCTGAGCAGAGCTAATACTCAGCTGGGAGATCGTTGCCAAGGTTTTGTTCTGATGGCGACATGTTTCCGACGCGTCGGTAACATGTTTCCGACGAGTCGGCGACATGTTTCCGACGTGTCGGCGACATGTTCCCGACGCGTAGGAGACAAAATAAGCCGTTAAATTTTTTTTAAAAATTTGTCGGAGACCGAGTCGTTGAATAGTCGCCGGCGCGTCGGCGACATGTTTCCGATGTCTCCAATGCGTCGGCGACATGTTTCCGATGCGTCGGCGACAGAAAAAACGTTAAAAAATCGTGGCCGTTGTCGGCTATTTTTCGCCGACAACGGCCACGATTCGGGTCGAGCCTTTGTCGTGGCCGAAGTCGTGACTGTGTAAACCAGGCATAAATCATGATTGAACGAAAAAAAAAGTGAGGGCTACCTCCGACCAAAGCAGGGTAAACTCTAAAGCTTGAAATATTCGATACCTTTATATAAGTAGGGTGGAATGCGGTATATTTAATTTAAACCAAGAAAGCTATACCATGAACCGATACATCTCTAAAACTTGCAATATTCTATACATTCATATGTATGGTTCGAATACAGTTTATATATAAAAAAAAAAACAATAAAACTATGAAACTTGATTTTTTTTTTTTTTGTGTGTGTAGGGTTGAATAATGGGAGAATAAAAATCTGAAAAAAATCATATATGCATCAAGGATAAAAATGTTCAATGCTTTCACATTTAGGGAATAATATACAACAGCCCTAACCATTTAAGATACAGTCTTCTTTCCATGTGTCGAGCTACGCATGTATCAAAGAGATGCTCTTGGAGTTGTCTTGTAAATCATGAAAACGAACGACCTGAGTTAGGAAACTGAAAAAGCTGGGTTATGACACTTCGTCTATATATATACAGTACTATCATCCCAAGACTTAAATTAGCACCGGGACAACTGAGTAACTTGTATAGAAGGGGGAATAATGCCCGGAGGGGAAAATGTCCGGAGGGGAATATGTCCAGGGGGGAATTTGTAAGGGGGAAAATGTCCGGAGGGGAAAATGTCCGCAGGGGAAAATGTCCTACACTCGCTAATGGAGACGGTCGTACGTAGTGAAAGTGCGTTGAGTGGTTATTGATGGATTAGCGCTGGGAGGTAGCTGAATGGAGTGAGGCTAGAAATTAAAAGTAAATGTATGATTTGTGAAACAGCATAGAAAATAAAGGAGTAAAATAAGAAAGACAACGTATCTGATAAGTTATAAATTAGGGGGAAAGGTTTACATCGACACCACGAATAATAGTAAAATACTAGTGAGCAATAAAGTTAAAACAACAGCCAACCTCCCTCTCTCACCGCCTCGCCGCGCCAGTGTCGCCGTCGAGCATTAGCATCGCGGGCGTGGGTGACGGGGGCGTGGTGAAGGTAGAGGCGGGGCACTTGCTACGGCTGGAGTGCCTGGGGAAGGGAGCACGGCCCCCCGCCTCCGTCACCTGGTACAGGGACGCCATCACGCTCAGCAAAGATAAGACGCCCGCCATGCACACTATGTCCACGTTAACGACTTCCTCCTTAGGCTTCATCGGCCTTGTCTTTTCCGTCCTGCTCTTTCGCTTTCTCCCTGCCGAGCTGCATATTCCTGCCCAGGCTCCTCCCCTCCTCCTCCTCTCCACGAATTAACTTCACTTCTTCCTTAGGTTTCCTCGTCCTTGTCTTCCCCGTCCCATCCTTCGCTTTCTCCTTGGCGGGCTCCTCCTCCTCCTCTTCACGCATGAGCCGCTGACTCATCACCGTCTCCCCCTCCCTCTTCATTTAAGCCTTAATATCACTTACAGATTTCGATTTGTCGCTTGTTCACACTGACACTTCCCCACATTCGTCACCCTCCCCACGCGGCCACCGGCGGTGCGGAACGAAAAACATAACTGCTCGTTTTTTTTCGTTTTTTTTGTAATATGGCTAAAATGTAATAATTTTTACCATAACTATATTATAAAAAAAAGGATTCTGATCCTAAAGCTACGTCTGACTTGATTAAATCAAATTTGAATGTTAATATCACGATATAAATCATTCTTCATTCTTAAACATTACGAAAAACAGCATCTGATCTATTCTGTTTTCTTTTTCGTAATATGTTCAAAACTCGACATGCTGAAGTTTTTTTTTTTTTTTTTTTTTTTTGTTGCTATTGCGCCGGTAGGGCTTCTTCCAGTGTGATCCTGTCGGTCGGTCAAAGGCTTCTTTTAGGTCTGGTCGGCTGGCCCGGCCTGTTCTGGCGTTCTGTGTTTGTGGTGGCGTATCTTGCATTGGCATTGGTTGGTTCTCATCTCTGCTCTCCAGAATCTAGACCTAGAATCTAGAGTCCGTTGATGGGTGGTCTTCTGGACAGTGTGGGTGGGTAGTTTTAAGGCGGCGGCGAAAAGCAAAAAAAAGCTTGTGGTGGCGAACTGCGAGGCCTCTCCCTCCTCGTTGACTTGTTACTTTGCCACTACTTTGACCGCCTCCGCCATACGTAACATTCTCGATTAACGTAACAAAATATCCATTAGTTAATATTTAATTTCCATTCTTAATAACTACGATGACACACGAAACGGAATTTGTAACACGGTTTCAGTAAACCTAAATAATTAACAGACCCACTCATTGTCCCATGCATAATGGAAATACTTCGGGAGTGTTACATAACAAGTGACAGGCTTTCCGGGTTTTCATTTCACTGTGTTCTCTGCGGGCCCAGGTTCAAATCCCGTCCGGGTCAGTCGACGTGCAGCTCACCCAGCCGTTCATCATCCCTTTTAGGCTGGTCGATAAATGGGTACCTGAGGGAACCTAGGGAAGGTAAACTGTGGTAACCCAGATATCACACTGGCCCTCTGTTCCGGGTTAATTGGTTCTTACCCACCAGTGGCCCAAGGGCCAAGACGACGTAGATGAGCATAGAGGACATACGCAGCTATTGCGTACGCCCCCAACTTTGCCATTACCCTTTAGACATTCATGATAGTGCCAACTAAGGAAGAAAAACTTTGGTAAACTATGGGGAACAAAAGTATATTTTGCAGTATGGAGAAGCCAGTTTCATTTGTATTTAGTCTATCTGAACTTTACGAGCACAATCATGATACCGTCAGTGATAAAGAAAAATAAATAAAGAGACTGACTGATTGAAGCAGGACCAATCAGCAATAAGGTTTTCAAAGGAACTTCAAATGGCTCTCGGTCAAACGTTCCCAACCTTTGCTTCTGGCGACCCAAATTTCGTTGCTCGAGCCGCGGCCGCGGCCCCATCGATCAAAGGAGCTACATCCCATTTACCGACGACTTACGACCAATGAAAAAAATAACGACCAGATGACGAAAATATCAAGCTTCGGAGAGAGAGAGAGAGAGAGAGAGAGAGAGAGAGAGAGAGAGAGAGAGAGAGAGAGAGAGAGAGAGAGAGAGAGAGAGAGAGAGAGAGAGAGAGAGAGAGAGAGAGAGAGAGAGAGAGAGAATAGTATCAATAAGGCACGTTTGAATATAAATTACTGGTGACTGCAGGAGCGATACAGCTGCGAGAGGTCGGGAGGTGGGTGGGGGGAGGCGCTGTAAACAACCTCTGATAATTATTTTAAAATTGACCGCCACTTAAAACCACCTGTATTCAATATTAGGAGGTTAGAGGAAGAGGGGTGAGACTGCGAGGCACCTGAACAGAAGGGGGGATGAAGTGACCGTGGCGGGATGAGGTTCAGTAAGCTCACCGGGGAAAGATTTAAACCACCTGACTGTGCAATGAGGTCACCGAGCCGCTAGGGAACCACCCCATCCCCCTACACACACACACACACACACACACACACACACACACACCTATGTGTACCATCGGCATTAACTTGTAAAAAAAACTCTTATGAAGTATTGGACGTTTACATTATGAAAACATTACGATGGTTGTTTACGATTATGTAGTTTAACACAGTACCTTATGATGACCGGCGAGTAGCGAGTCACCTCTCCTATCGTACTGGGACAAACATTGTTCTTCATCTCATCGTTTTGGGAGTAGCGATTTTAGGGCGGGGGCTGTTTGTGTTTTGCCCTTTGGCCTGCCTCCTCCCGTGCTGTAAAAAAATAACCACGTATATATAGTTTCGAAGAAAACAATAAAATACATTTATAGCTACGCAAAACTTAAGAGCAATTTATCGAATCTACTACCTTTTACATAAAAATAAGTTCACAAAAAAGCTAAAGATATCATTATTTCTAAAAGGTACTCTGAAAGAAAATAAACTAATTAATGAAATTTGTACTATAAAAATGTTAACTAAAAAAAAAAACCGTAGCAAAAATACGAAAACTGTGTGCGTGTGTGTCTGTGTGTGTGTGTGTGTGTGTGTGTGTGTGTGTGTGTGTGTGTGTGTGTGTGTGTGTGTGTGTGTGTGTGTGTGTTTAATTGCCTTTCCTTGACCTCATTATTTATCATCTTCCTCTCATACATTTTCCCTCAAGGAGACTTATCATCATCATATTTCACTCCACCCTCTTCCTTCCTCCTCTCCTTCAGCACCTTCTTTCGTCCTCAAGTCTCTCTCCTCCTGCGAAACATTTAACATTTCCTCTCTTTCCCCCTCACCCTTCTCCTCATTCATCCATCTTTGTTATATTGACTTGGTTATATTGACTCATTGTATGTCCAATAATGTACTATTTTACCAGAACATTTTTGTCATTAATTATTATTGTTATTACCTTTACTATTATTTATATTATTATCATTATTATTATTATTATTATTATTATTATTATTATTATTATTATTATTATTATTATTATTATTATTTGTATTATTATTATTACCATAATTATTAATATTTTTTTTGTATATAAGTAGTAGTAACAGTAGTAGTAGTAGTAGTAGTAGTAGTAGTAATAGCAGTAGTTTGTTACACAATTGTTCTCTGGGGTTCTGTACATGGCATCTAATCTTGGCAGGTAAGAGACGGGCACATTACTACAAGAGATTTGGAGGGCGAGTTGTACTAAAAAGGTCAGCGTACTAGGGGACTTCAAATATAGATATATGGACTGGGAAGGCCTACTGGGTGATATAGAAGCTGAAAATTTTCTTAAAGTTTTACTAGACAATCTGCTCATGCAGGTAATTACTGAGCCTACCTACATTTTATACTTAGTCCTAACTAATAATGGGAATATGATAATATGATGATTTGCGGCCCTTTTTTTTTATTTGCAGGCTATTTTTCATTGTTGTTTTCTATTTTTTCGCCCTTGAGATGTTTCCTTTCCTGTAAAAAAAAAAAAAGGAAGCTGGAGTTGAGGGGAGAGCTAGGAAAGAGTGACCCCAAGGAGGTTAGGTTCTACTTTAATGAAGGGGATATTAGAAAGCTTTTCATGGTAAGAGAACCATGTAGGGCACGTAGTAATGGCTTTAAAATGGATAACTTTAGATTCAACAAGGACATAGGCAAGAACTGATTTACCAACAGAGAGGTGGATGATTGGAACAGGCTTGAGAGTCATCTTGAGTGGCACTACGATAGTGACATTAAAAAAAAAAAATTAGATAAATTCATGGATAGTGATGATAGGTGCTCATGGGAGCTTACCGGACTCTTGCGGACGCCTTACGTTCTTATATTCTTATTTGCTTTTTATTTTTTTGTGTGTGTGTGTGTAAATAGTGGTCTGGTTTCCTGGATTTGGGATTATAATGGTTTGACTGCTCACTCTATTACCTACAGATAAGCGACAAGCAGCTTATTGGAGCAGTGGCGGACGACATGACCATTGCTACAGAAAGAGGAACTTCTCTCTCTCTCTCTCTCTCTCTCTCTCTCTCTCTCTCTCTCTCTCTCTCTCTCTCTCTCTCTCTCTCTCTCTCTCTCTCTCTCTCACTGTTTCTAGCTCCCCCGCACCCGTTTCGTAACCTTATTTACTCCTTCCCTCCACTCCCCATTCTGCCTCTCCCAAACCCTTCGTCTGCCTGTGTGCACCGCCTCTCCTCCTGGATTCCCAACCCGCCGTATCATCTCATCTTCTGCCGTGCCTTATCTCCTCTGCCTCTACTTTTATTCGGCTACCTCTTATGTTATCCCCTATCTTTTATGAAAGCACAGAGCCTTAAACATAGCCCTAAATGTCCTTCTTTTCTCCCTTCCCTACTTCAGATGGAACACACGTTGCTCGGCCGGAAAATAAAGCAAAACCGAACCCTTGTGTTATCCCTGATTCATTGAATAAAGAATGCCTAATACTTTCACCCGTTTCCACTATACAACCACCCACACCCACACCTTCATACACACACACACACACACACACACACACACACACACACACACACATTCCATGGCGCCCCCATCCACGCAGAGGGCCTCCCTGACGCTCTCGAAGACTCCACACAATCCAGCAAGAGGATGATAGAACGTGTAGATGGCATCGGTAGCCACCTTGCCTTCTTCCTCCTCTCGCGATACTTCGTTGTCCCTCGCTGCACCTACCTCATGCGCGCGGCCCCCACCTATCTTGCCCCTGAAAACCTTCGCCGTATAGATGACATCATACGCAATGCCATCTCCAGCATTTGCAACATCGATCTCCCTGAAGAAAGCTGGATTCAAGCGTCTCTGCCCACTCGCCTGGGAGGGATCGGCATCAGGCGTATGGAAGACGCTGCCCTACCTGCCTTCATCTCCTCCATGAGTGCCACGCAGAAGCTTGTCGGACGAATAACCTGTCGCTCAAACGACGACGGCCCAACGCTCCTTGCCCCAGCCCTCACAGCCTTCACTGATCTCATCCGACCACAAGACGCCCAGGATTTCTCCGCAGAGTCGCCACTTCAGCAACGCCAGCTGGACGAAGCCGCCACGCAAACGCCTTGACACTCTCCTCGAGGAAAGGTCGCTGGTCTGGGACGTCACCTGCTCAAACACCTTCAACTCCACTCAAGTCACCGTCTGTGCCGTAACCCCCAGAGCCGCCGCCGGCGCTGCTGAGCAACGGAAACATGCGCGCTACTCCGCACTAGTCCAGCGATACCGCTTCGAACCCCTCGCAGTGGAGACGACCGGCGTGCTGGGACCCGCGATCTCCAAGTTCCTGACATCTAGGACGTCGTATCACAGCACAGACGGGAGAGAAGCGGGAAACCTGCTGGCTCAGGCAACGTGTCAGTCTTGCCATTGTACGCGGCAACGCTGCCGCCATCACGGTGCCGGCGACGGTCCCGTGATGGGCCCCCGTTTTGTAAACGTAATATAGAATAAAAATTTTGCTTCGTATGTATGACAGTGTGAACGTATATTTGTACCGCATGCATGACTGTATGAATGTAGGGACACACACACACACACACACACACACGTAGATCCCATGGTGAAGTTGTTAAATTATCAGTCTGCTATCCTAGCAGAGTGAGGTTCGAGCCCTGCTCAGGCCTAAAGGGCTATCTGCTGACAAAGAGTGGTTACTATAGCCTCCCTTAATTAAGAAAGAGAAACTGATGTGTGTGGTATGTGGGGTCCAAGCAATGTCCATAGATCGGTTAAATGAGCTCCAAAGCCCTCTCCGGGAGGGTACAAGTCGGCGATCACGACCCCAGCACGTGATCAGTGAATTGCACACCCCCTCATACACACGCACGACATACAGGCTGTTGCCTCCGGTTTTCACTTTCCTCCTATAATTTTATATTTCATTTTGGGTTAAGGTGCTTTGGACGAATTTTTAGACGAAAGTCTGATATCTGGTCAGTTAAATTCTTAATAAAAAAATATCTCACATATTTTGTCTTATTTTTATTCTTATTTCTTTGGTATGGTACAGATGACGAGCAACTGAAAATGTTTGCCGAGCAAAAACGCTGACCCCCCCCCCCCCACACACACACACACACGCACACATACCACCATCTATCACGATATGTATCGATAAATCTGATCGGCCCCTCTCCCTCCCTCTATCCCTCCTTACCTTAGTGTCTCAACCCAAGTCTCTTTCTCATTCTACTTCCCTCTTTCTCTTGGACCCCTTTTTATTCTATCCTACCTCCCCTAAACTTCTCTCTTTTTGCCTTCTTTCCCCTTGAAAAGAAAAAGAAGAAATAAGGAAAGCAGAAAGGAAAGCCGAAAGAAGTAACCAAATGAGTGGGTTAAGAACTTAAGACCAGGATGGCACACACACACACACACACACACACACACACACACACACACACACCAAGGCCGTAATTTCGGGGGGGGGGCTAGGGAAGCCGTAGCCTCCCAAAAGTGTTCATATCGGTCTCAAAATGCCCCTAAAAGTGCTTATTTTTTTCAAAATTACTTCCCCACCTGCGCATGGCCGCTTCGCTCGTCACCCTCCACTCCCACAGGAACCTTTGATACCCTCTAGCCCCCCCAAAAAAATCTGCCAAAACTACGGGCCTGCGTGCGCACACACACACACACACACACACACACACACACACACACACACACACACACACGATAAGACAATTGCATTTTGCTCTACGCGACTCGTTAGTAATTTAAAGTCTCCTCCGTGCTCTGCCTGAGAAGCTGCTGCAGCCCAGCCCACCAAGGATGAAGAGGAGGAGAAGGAGGAGGAGGAGGAGGAAGAGGAAGAGGAAGAGGAAGAGGAAGAGGAGGAAGAGGAAGAGGAAGAGGAAGAGGAAAAGGAGGAGGAGGAGGAGGAGGAGGAGGAGGGGAAGCATGAGAAGAAGGAAGAGGAGGAGGAAGCGGATGAGCAGGAGGAGGAAGACGAGAACAAGGGCAATGGCGACGACAACAACGACATCACACAGAGGGAGAAAACACAGATCACACCAATGCAGCTGATGTTCACCTACAACCCTGGCCCATCTTATCACACGCGATTAAAGGACACTTATGGTAGACTCCGAACAGACAAGAGATCTGATTCTAGGGTTTGGTGACCAATCTGAAGGAAAACGCTAATGTTACACTAATTTCGAAAATGCAACTTCACTCAATGCAGCGTCGAGAATACAAAGGGCAAACCTAATATAAAACTTAAAACCATTAAGAACATAAGAACATAAGAACGCAGGAGTCTACAAGAGGCCGGTAGGCCTGTACGAGGCAGCTCCTTTGACCCTAAGCTCCCGTGTATCTAACCCCACCTAATATCGCTGTCCATGAATTTATCTAGTCTATTTTTGAATGTGACAATTGTATTGGCACTCACTACATGACTGCTAAGCCTATTCCACTCATCCACCACCCTGTTAGTAAACCAATTTTTGCCTATGTCCCTGTTGAATCTGAATTTATCCAGTTTAAACCCATTACTTCGTGTCCTACCCGGTTCTCTTACAAACAAAACCTTATGAATGTCTCCCTTATTAAAGCCCTTCATCCATTTATAAACCTCGATCATGTCTCCACGCACCCTTCGCCTTTCTAGAGAATGCAAGTTTAACTGTTTGAGTCTTTCCTCGTATGGCAAGTTTCTCAACCCCTGAATCATCTTAGTCATCCTCCTCTGCACCGATTCTAACATTTTGATATCCATTCTATAGTAAGGTGACCAGAACTGAACCGCATAGTCAAGATGAGGTTTAACTAATGCTAAATACAGTTTGAGGAAGACTTCGGCGCTTCTGTTGCTTACGCTCCTTGAAATAAATCCCAGTACCCTATTAGCTCGATTTCTAGCTTGAATGCATTGTGCCCTTGGACGGAGATCAGAGCTCACTAAGACCCTTAAATCCCTCTCGCACCCAGACCTGCTTATGAGAGTGTCATTTAAGTAATAGTTATGTGATGGGTTGTTCCTACCTACACTCAGAATATTGCACTTCCCTACATTGAAATCCATCTGCCATTTATCCGCCCAGTCATACAATCTGTTGAGTTCACCTTGGAGAATACTAGCGTCCCGATCCGATTTAATTACTCTACCGATCTTGGTATCATCTGCAAATTTACTAATATCACTACTAATTCCTGTATCTAAGTCATTGATATAAATAATAAACAAAAGTGGACCTAATACCGAGCCTTGTGGGACCCCACTCGTAACACATTCCCAGTCAGATCTTTTACCATTGATTTGCACTCTTTGTTTCCTATTGCTAAGCCACGCCTTGACCCAGTTCAAAACTTTACCCTCTACTCCGTGAGCCTGTAATTTAAGCAACAGTCGTTGGTGAAGAACTTTGTCAAACGCTTTACTAAAATCAAGATAGATTACATCATAATTTTCATCTCTGTCAACCGCCTCAAATACTTTATTGTAGAAGGACAAGAGATTGGTGAGGCATGACCTACCTTTTGTGAGCCCATGCTGCGAGTCGTGAGTTAAGCTATGTTTCTCTAAATGCTCCCGAATGTTCTTGGCTATTATGGACTCCAGCATCTTGCCTATAACCGATATTAAGCTAATTGGGCGATAGTTTGAAGCAACTGACCTGTCCCCCTTTTTAAAAATCGGCGTCACATTAGCTACTTTCCATAGGCTCGGCATATAGCCAGTATTTACGGACATCTTAAAGATGTCGGTTAGTGGGTCACTGAGTACATCACCGAATTCCTTTAGTACCCTCGGAAATATCCCGTCAGGACCTGGCGACTTGTTCTTCTTAAGGTTATCTATCTCATCCTGAACTACTTGCCTGGTAATGATTGTATCCCTCAATTTGTCGCCATCCCCGCCCTCGTACACCTGAACTCTTTCCGGTATAGTCGTTCGATCCTCCTGTGTGAATACTGAAAAGAAGTAGTCGTTCAACAATGTGCTCATATTTTCGTAATTTTCTACTAGCTCCCCTGTGTTAGTTTTCAGCGGTCCAATTTTCTCACGTGTTTTTGTTCTATACATCTGAAAGAAGCCCTTAGGATTACTTTTCGCCTCATTTGCTACTTTGATCTCATAGTTCCTTTTTGCTATCCTGATGTTTTTCTTATCTAATCTAGACAGTTCGACGTACCGGCCCCTGAGATGTGTTTCACCATTCTTTATTTTCTGATAAATTCCCCTCTTTAACCCAATCTCGTGTTTTAGTCCACGACTCATCCACTTAGGATCATTGTTTTCTTTTCTAAGTGTTCGCTGTGGTATATGCTGTCCTTGCCCCTCTACTATTACTCTAACTGTAAGACATTTCTACCTGGTACTCCTGGCTCTCCAATCCGCAGTTCTGGCCCTCATGAATCCCTAAATTATCCCAGTTTACCCCTTCAAGATGTCTTCGAAGCCCCTCGTAATTTGCTCTTCTGAAATCTAGCACTAACACTGGGTTTGGTTCGCGGGTTACTGCCCAGTCTAAGCTAAAACGAACCGTTCTGTGGTCACTATTTCCTAACTCTCCGCCCACCTCCAACTCACGTAGCAAGTTCCCACTATTGGTTAGGACTAAGTCTAATATGTTATCTCCTCTGGTAGGCTCAGTAACTACCTGCTTAAGGAAATTATCTTGTATAACTTCAAGAAAGTCCTCGGCTTCCAGGTCACCCATTAGGTCTTCCCAGTCTATATTCCTGTAATTAAAGTCCCCCATTACGCAGACATTTCTACTCATACTCGCCCTGCCAATCTCCTGTAGTAATATACTCGTGTCCTGCCTGTTAAGGTTGGGTGGCCTGTACATAACTCGTAGAGTTAGTTTTTCTTTCCCTTTGTAAACGTCCACCCAAACTGATTCTGAATCCATGTTAGTTTTGACTGAATTGTTAACTAAACATTTAAGTGAGTCTTTAACATATAGCGCAACTCCACCTCCCTTTCTGCCCCTTCTGTCTTTGTGAAACATCTGATAACCCGTTATTTCAAATTCTGATCTAAAATTTCTATTAGCAGTGTCTATCCATGTCTCAGTGATCGCTATTATGTCAAAATTTTCTGAACAAGCTTCACCCCTTAGTAAGTCTATCTTGTTTCTGAGGCTCCTGCTGTTAGTATAGAAGATTCTTAGCCCGTCCTCTGTTACTCCCCTAGAATTACTTCTAAGCTGCCTGGTTATATTATGAGCTAGATGTCCCCTCCCATTACTCCTCCCATTGCTCCCATTACTCCTCCCCCCCTCGCCTATACTAAAAAATCCCTCAGGGTACCAAATGCTCGCTCAAGGGAGTCTGAGAGAGCCTCAACACCCTTGAACGTCAAGTGTATCCCGTCACGGGCGTAGAGGGCGTCGTTGCCAAAGAAGAGGTCCCAATTGTCGACGAACAGCCACCCATTGCGCCCGCAGTGCTCAGCAAGTCTGCTGTTCACTGCTATCGCCCTGGACAGCCATCCATCGCCAACGCCCCTCCTTGGCAGGACGCCACACACTACTGGCGACTCACCAGCGCCACGTATCCTACCTAACAATTCTCTAAAACGCCTGAGAAGGTCCTCGCTTGGAACACGAGAAACGTCGTTTCCGCCACAGCTGAGAAAGACAATGGGGTTCGATCCCTCGCTTGCCATACACGCCTCAATCCTGTCTGATATATGGCCCACCCCTGCCTCTGGGAAACACACCCTCGTCCTGTTCTTATCCTTGGAGCAAAAATACCTGTCAACATAACGAACCTGACGGAAAGGGAGGGGAGGGACCTGCTGTGAAGAACGAGGAGAAATTGTGGAAGAGGTGGAAGGTGGAAAGGAGGAGGAATAGGAGGAGGAGGAGGAGGAGGAGGAGGAGGTGGAGGTGGAGGAGGAGGAGGAGGAGGAGGAGGAGAAAGGGAGGGTGAGGTGGGGGAGGAACGGACGAGGAGAGGGAGGAGGAAGAGGGGAAAGGGAAGGTAAGGGACAGGTGTTGGAGGGAGGGACGAGCGAGGAGGCGGAGGACAAGGAGGAGAAAGAGGAGGAGGAGGAGGAGGAGTGGGCGGGAAGAGGGAGAGGGGGACGGAAGAGGAAGGCGAGGAATTGGAGGGGGAGGGGGAGGAGGAGGAGGAGGAGGAGGAAGGAGGAGGAGGTGAAAGGGAGAGTGAGGTGTGGGAGGGAGGAACGGACGAGGAGAGGGAGGAGGAAGAGGGGGAAAGGGAAGGTGAAGGACAGGTATGGGAGGGACGAGCGAAGAGGCGGAGGACATGGAGGAGAAAGAGGGAAAGGAGGAGGAGGAGGGCGGGCGGGGAGAGGGGAGTGGGGGGACGGAAGAGGGAGGCGAGGAGGAGGAGGAGGAAGAGGAGGAGAAGGAGGGGTGGAAAGCGGGGAGAGCGGAGATGGTCGAAGAGGAGGAGGAGGATGGGAGGGGCTGCTGTGTGGGAGAACACAATACTGGAGGGAGGAGGACGAGGAAGAAGAGGAAGAGGAAGAAGAAGAGGAAGGGGAAGAGGAGGAGGCTGCTGCTGCACTAACTAGTAAGCCTACCTGGGCGGCGAGAGTCGTAACCCTATTCTCTAACTCTATGATCCTCTGATCATCCTTCTTAGTCTTAATGCAGAACCTACAAACGTCCTTGGAGAGAAAGTACTGCTTGGCCATGCGAAGGCCACACCCAGAACAGCGCTTGAGGAACGTCATGGTGAAGATTATGGGCGAGGCAAGACGGAAACAATTAGGCGCGTTAAGACGATAACAAAGTACGCAGCTGCGGTGAGGTCGTCAGGTCAAATCTCTGGGCAAAAATGTGAATCTAGGAAAACAAACCAACAGCTGCTGTGAGGTCGGTCAGGTCAATTCCCCGGGGAAAAGGGTGTGTCTCGGGTAAAAAGGCGCGGTTATTTCTACCCACCAAGACAAAACAAAGGTCAATATTAATATACTGAGAAATCACTTACGTAAAGAAGATAATAACTGTGTTCACTAGGTTTGCGCGGAAAGTGGATTATCTTATGTTTTGTGTGGACTTAGAAATTAACGAAGCTTGGCGCGCCTGATTCACGTAGTCCTATTATCACAGCACAGTAAAGTATCCTAATAATAGAAGGAGAAGAAAACACAAATGCAATATAAAAAACACAAAAGCAATATAAAACCGTGTAGCACTGGGTTGGCGTGAAAGAATGTTGAATTTAGTGTAGATGTGGGAAGCTTAATACACTTGTCCTAGGAGTAACTGTGGATCACTATCTAACTAAGTAAATACTAAATCAGAACACTTAGCGGTCTGTAGTAGAAGGCAGGGTAATCCTCCTAGTTTTGTAGTCCTCCAGTACAGCAGCAGTTCACAGAAGCACAGAACGCCTCACACCGCAAAAGCAGAGGAAAGCAGAGGAAAGAGCGAGTTGGCTCCACACAGCAGCGGGGCAAAGTCACGTGTGGTACAGATGAAAAAGAGTAAAGAAAACTAAGTCTGGTAAAGTATCTATTAAATAAATAATACTCCATAACCATGCAGCGCCAACCTCAGCCACCCCAACAAGTACAAAAAAGGGACTGGCTGGGTCAACCTGCCTCGCCTGGTTTGCATTAAACACTGATTAATGAAAGCCTCGTGTTGACAGGGAGCCCAGCATAGTAGCACCACCTTATATGTGCGATTAATGACAGCGTCGTGTTCACAGGAAGTCAAGCATACTAGCATCAAGGTAAATGTAGCCAAGCCACTGATGTCACTGCTGCTCCAAAGATTGCACAGTAATTATGTACAATATCGGGAAGAGAGGAGGGCGATGAAATACAATAAACCAAATCTCTCTCTCTCTCTCTCTCTCTCTCTCTCTCTCTCTCTCTCTCTCTCTCTCTCTCTCTCTCTCTCTCTCTCTCTCTCTCTCTCTCTCTCTCTCTCTCTCTCTCTGTGTGTGTGTGTGTGTGTGTGTGTGTGTGTGTGTGTGTGTGTGTGTGCGTGTGCGTGCCACAGTTATCGTCAATATTTAGAGACTTCCAGACACTTGTGGATCGCCTTCGTCACTCCTCGCTCCCTCATTCCTTTCCACGATTTCCTCCACTTTCCTCTCTCTACCTTTCTATTCCTTCTATCTGATTCTATTCATCACGCATTTGCATTTCCTTTTTCCCTACTTTTTTCTGCTTTCTTTTTTCCTATTCATTGCTTCTAACTTTTTTGCCTATCCACTTCTCGTTTGCTCATCTATATACCATCATCCTACCATTTTAATCTATCCGTCCTCTATGCTCCTTACAACTAGCTCTTCCTCCATTGTATTAGTGTTCATATTCTCTCCTCTATTCATCCTTTTATTTATTCATAAGGTTTCAATATCCTCATCAATGATTCCTTGTTCTCCTCAATCGCTTACCAGTTTCTCATTTTCTTCCCTTTTCTTTCCTCTCTTCAACTCTCTCCTTTCCCTCTTCCCTTTTCGTTTTTAATTTTGATCTTCTTTTCTCGTGCTTCATATGATGCGTCCCTCTCGTTAGCACGCCCTATGGTAACAACATGTCTTAATCATTTCTTTTCGAGTCTTGTTCACCTCCCTATTTTTCTTTCTAAGCATTCTTTATCATTCTCCGGTCACCATTATCCCCACAGCCACCAGTAATACACGAACACGTCAATTCTGATTTCAATATCAAGCTATTCATTATTATCATCTGTCTACTCAAATACTAATATAAATAACACACCTAAACTTCAACAGCAATCACCACGACCATTAATACCGACATCATAACCGTTACCTGTTGCCACAACCTCCACCATCACCAACAAGTATCAACAACACCAGCAAGATTACCAGTGCTACCCATACCACCACCACCACCACCACTACCACCATCTCCACCACCACCCTCACCACACTCTCTCTCTCTCTCTCTCTCTCTCTCTCTCTCTCTCTCTCTCTCTCTCTCTCTCTCTCTCTCTCTCTCTCTCTCTAACAGTTTCCACTGCTACGAAGGAAAACCATTTGTATCCCTCAACAGGCACTTGCTGATCTCTCTCTCTCTCTCTCTCTCTCTCTCTCTCTCTCTCTCTCTCTCTCTCTCTCTCTCTCTCTCTCTCTCTCTCTCTCTCTCTCTCTCTCTCTCTCTCTCTCTCTCTCTCTCTCTCACACACACACACACACACACACACACACACACGGCATTATTCTTTTATTCTTACATTTACATTCGCAAACGCCTGTAATTTCCTTTGAAGGCTTTGTTTTTCTTTTTCATAATATTGACGTAACATGATTTCTTATTATTTTCACCATATTATCCTCCCCCTCCTCATATTCTATTATTTTGCCTCTCCATCATTATTTAACAGCATTTTCATCATTCCCCTCTTTTATGTGCTTTTATGGTGAATTGGTAAGCGTACCTAGCCGAGAATCCTCTGGCCCGGGATCGAATTCCAACCTTGGCAGTCGGCGTACAGCTCACCCAGCTGTTCATTCTCCTTTACGGGCTGGTCGATTAATGGGTACGTGGGGATACCTGGGGAAGGTAAACTGTGGCAACCCGGATGTCACACAGGCTCTGTGTCCCGGGGTAATGGGTTTTTACCCACCAGAGGCTCAAGAACTAATGCAACACAGATAAGCACGGCGGCCACGCAGGCCTATATCGTATGCATCAGATGTTACCTTTTAACCTATCCATCTTCTATTTTTCCAGCACCATTTCTCTAATATCAGTGGCAAGTTCATCATCATTTTCCGTCAGGTTTCTCCTTTCTTCATAATCTTGCTCTTCCCTTACTTTTCTAAACAATTACATGTTGCAGTTCCGTAACCAAAGCAAAATTTACCCGAATAAATATCACAAAAGTCGGGTGTTAATACATAAAATACGGACAATAATACGAAACTGATGGTGCTGTCAAACAAAGCAATAAAGTTTCACAAAAAAAATAAGTATGACACGATTTTAGAAGGGCAGGCAAAACAATGGAAAAAATATCACTTACCCCACATTTTCTCCTTCCCTTTTTGGTGCCGACAGTCACTGGGAAAGTTTTCATCTGTAAGGAGACACAAATTATTACTAAGTCTGTCCCCCCCCCCTCTCTCTCTCTCTCTCTCTCTCTCTCTCTCTCTCTCTCTCTCTCTCTCTCTCTCTCTCTCTCTCTCTCTCTCTCTGTCTGTCTGTCTGTCTGTCTGTCTACCTGTCTGTCTGTCTGTTTGTCTGTCTACCAGTCTCTCTCTCTCTCTCTCTCTCTCTCTCTCTCTCTCTCTCTCTCTCTCTCTCTCTCTCTCTCTCTCTCTCTCTCTCTCTCTCTCTCTCTCTCTCTCTCTCTCTCTTTCCAAACAAAGGTACACAGCGAATCCACAGCTAATAGCCAGCACGCATTGGTGATTGCAAAAACAAGTGTGTGTATGTATGTGTGGGTGTGTGTGTGTGTGGGTGTGGGTGTGGGTGTGGGGTGGGGGAGGTGGGGGTGGGGTTACATGAGCGGCTGGAGTCTGGTCAGATCCTGAAAAATAAATAACAAAAAAACGAAAAACTGCACGCGCTTGGTTTATGCATTTTCTTGTCTCTCATCTGGGAAACAGGTGCATCAAAAAAGGTTCACAAGCGTATTCAGACAGCACAGAACCTCTGGTCCAGACTCGGTGGTCTGTCCTAACAACTAAGTGAAACTACAATAAATCAAATGGCCTAATGGTCAACAAGACAGCATGTCTGCCTTAGTGAATTATGTTGGAAGAAATGGCGGTCGATTGTTTTTTAAATGAGTCAACTGTATTGAACTTTGATGGAGAAAAACTTTGGAAAAAAGAACAAGACAGAAAAGTAGAAAAAAGTGTGAATAGTTGCGAGCGGCCGCGCTTTTCTACTTTTTTTTATTCGTGATTTACATATGATTTCCATGACTTTTTTTTTCTTTTATTCCGTTGTTCCACTTCCACATTTCCTATATCCTGTTCTATTTATTTTATCTATCTTCCCATTTTTGTATTTTTTTTCTATTCCGTCAAAAAAAAATATTTTTAATTCGTTTCCATATTCTAACACCTCAAACTAGCTGATTCTTAATAAAATTTTCAACATGAATGTCATCTTTACTTCCTTCCCGCAACGCGAAGTTTGTTCAAAGTTCTTCTTTTACACTCATTATCTGCGGTTAAGGTCACTAAAGGCATCACTTAGTTCATCCATTCTGCTTCAACGACTTTTTCCTAGTAGACTCTTCCTCCACCACCTCCTCCTCCTCCTCCTCCTCCTCTCTACGCATAACCCGGTGACTTATTGCCGTGTCCCCTCTCCTCGTCACTTTAGCCATAATATCCCTTACAGTTTATCAATTTTTCACCCGTTCACACCAATACTTTCCCCTCATCCATCACCCTCGCCCTTTCTCCCTAACCCCTTGCGCAGCCACCGCCGGTGCGGGACGAAAAAAGAGCACTTAAAACAATTTTAAAATTACTTTATGGAGCTGCAATATAGTTCCTACTCACGCATAATGTTAATAAAGCAATAAATCTAATTCTAAGTCATAACTCAACTTACGTGTTCTCAATATAAAAGTCACTCATCTTTTCTTTTTCAACATGAGAAAAATATTGAGTAAAAAGAGTTGCTGTCATTCTAATTTATAATTCTAATTTATGTATATTTGTAAGTGAAACATTGGAATTATAAGCCAATGGATACGGTAACTTCATTACTACGACACATGATAACGAATTTGCAACAGCTTTGTTTTTTTTTATGGGGAAACAGGAAACAAATACTCATAGCACTGGGCTAAGGTTACACGGTAGCAAACTGAAAGGCTTTCTACCGTTATGCTTTGCGAAGGGTTTCATTAAGTGCGTTTTCCCCGTCATGACATAAGCACATCCCTGAGAAACGTAGTTGTGCTGTGAGGCAACGCGCAACCTGTATGGTCCAATTGAAATTTCAAATATTCGGTGAATAATTTAATATTATAGAAAAAAATATCTATAATGTACTAAGTTTCCATAACATTGTAGGTCGTCATCACTAAGAACTTTTCAAGGACAATATTATTGATTATTCTGTTAATACCTGGATTAATTTGCTTAGTCTACCGTTAATATGGGGAGGGGGTGGCTGAGTGTTTACCATGCCGGTCCCGCATTCGCCGCCTCCTGGATGATGCGGGTTCGAATCCGCTGCTACCACCTGGGATTTTTCAGTTACCGCCAAGTGGCCTAAGACTACCCACATGCTGTCCTGAAGACCACCTATCAATCCGGACTCTAGTCTAGAAGAACTGTCCAAGGGAGGTCAAGAATGAGCTCCGGGGGCAACATGAGCCGAAAATAGATGGCACCACTATAAACACTTGCCAGCGCCATGACGGGCTTAGGCCGACCACCAGGCCCAACCAAGAAAGTCTACCGGCGCTATAGGCCAGGACGTAAAAAAAAATACTATCAGTTTATAGTAACGTTTCCATTTTTGTATATATTTGAACGTTCGAAATTTAGTAATGTTCCGTACTTTCATGCTTCTGATTTTCATATTATCATAATGGAATACAGCAGCAACATATATACGGAGCCTCATATTTCAGGAAACATTAATGAGGTACATTTATTGTGAGACCATTAAAACTTCGGAAAGCATTAAAAAGTATGAAAAGCGCGCGCGCGTGTGTGTGTATGTGTGTGTGTGTGTGTGTGTGTGTGTGTGTGTGTGTGTGTGTGTTCTAATGCATTCCCTTAACCTCCTTATTTTCGATATTTTCTTCCTCTCCGACATTTTTTCCCAACTCAAGGAGACATAACATCATATTTCACTCCACCCTCTTCCTTCCTGCTCTCCTCCATCATCACAGGTTTCCTCCTTCTCTTCAGTTCTCTCTTTCATCCTAAGTATTTCCTCTCACTTGATTCACTCAATATTACTTCACCCTCTTCCATTCTGCCATTACATCATTCTCAGATCCTTGCTATATTGACCTTGTTTTTATTGAAGATTAGCCCTTACTTCGAAAATATAAAATATTTTACCGACAAATTAGTATTATATTTTTGTTCATCTTTCTCCTGCTTTCTAATTATTATTATTCTTTTTCTTCTTCTTTTTCTTCTTCTTCTTCTTTTTCTTTTTCTTTAATTCTTATTCTTTATTCTTATTTAACTGATTCAGGCGAATGATACTTTCAGCCGCCGCCACCACCACCGCTATCACCAACACCAATATCACCCTCCGCCGCCTCCTCCTCCGGCCTGTCTCTGACATTTGATGATGCAAGTCGAGTGTCATTAGCAAAAATTATACATCCACGATAAAATCTGATTTGAATAGTTCTCTTCCCCAAACCCCCTAAAAGCTAGGATTCTTCCTCGCACTTCCATCCCCCTTCTTATCATTTCCTTTATCATTATTATCATCACCTACTCTTCATCGTCCACTCAAGAATCACTTTCCTGGCGGCTCAGCGTCTTGGTGCATTATGATTGGTGGTAGTGGCGGGGCTTGAGTTTCGCTGAACAGTGATTGGTCGGCGGCTTTCAACTGCTCAATAGTTAATCAGGAAGTGACGTCAGGGGAGGGAGGGTTAAAATGAAGGAACGTTAAGGGAGTGTTATATAGGTTTAGATGTGGTGGAGGGTGTGACGGGAGGGAGGGGGTGAACGGAAGGAGGGAGGGTGGGAGGGGGTGAAGGTAGGGAGGGTGTGGAGAAGGTGTCGGGGAAGGAGGAGGAGAGTTGACAAGGTGTTTGGGAAGGCAGCGAGGGTTGATAGCTCTTATATCCTTTGAGCTGATACGCGCGCGTGCGTCTGTGTGTGTGTGTGTGTGTGTGTGTGTGTGTACCCCCCTAACCCCCACCTCCCATGTATTTGGTTATAATTAGAAGGCGAGTTGTATTAATAGCCGACAATGCATCGTTGGTGATATACGGAATGAAAGGAGAAGAGGAAGGCACTGCACCTGCTGGTGTTCTCACTTGGGCCGAAATTTAGAGGCTGCCTGTTTAGCCCCTTGGATTTAGTGGCTCCTCCCTATTTAACCATCAACCATGGATGTCAGGGAGAGTAAAAGAAAGGGAGAAAACAGGGACTGGGATTGTGGTAAGAGAAAGAGGCAAGGGAAGGAATACAAAAGAGGTGAAAGGGATGAGAGAATGGAAATATTAAGGATGAGCATAAACGAAGAGGAACGTTTAATATTGTAAACTAAAGACACAGGACAAACAAATTCTAAAAGCTTCTGAGAGGCCGATGTCCTGCAGTTCCACACACAGGAGTTCTATATTTGATGTAGCCCCTCGTACGCTCAGACTCAGTTGCACCTAATCGATAACTACTTAATATGGGGTTGCTTTTGATCAATGGACGGATGGGAAGTACTTATCCATGCGCTATTTCAACACACACGATAGACAAAATCATGCAATCGCATTATTAATACAAAGAACAATCGCTACCTTAAACAATCAGTCATTAATATTTCAACCCAATGTGAATCAAAATAAAATAACGCTACTTATGATATAAATATTATTACGTGTAAATTCAATGCGGTTGTAAAATTATCCACCACTCACACCACCATCACCACCATTACAGTTGCCGTGATCGTTAAAATAATACTGCTACAGTCCCATGAAACATTTTTTTTTTTAATATTACTTATAAACCATCACTGAACATCCAACCGTTCTTGGGCCCGCACACACTCACCATGGCCAGGCCGCTTCGGCACACCCACGCCTCGCCATGCACGCCACCCACGCACACCATCGCACCAACGTTGTGAGAGCACTGACCACTAACAGAGCTTCCGTGACGTTCGGTGGGTCCCGCAGTCTCGCACCGGAAGATGCTAACTACTTGTTATTTTTTTACCTCTTATATTAAACAAATCTCTCTCTCTCTCTCTCTCTCTCTCTCTCTCTCTCTCTCTCTCTCTCTCTCTCTCTCTCTCTCTCTCTCTCTCTCTCTCTCTCTCTCTCTCTCTCTCTCTCTCTCTCTCTCTTGTTACCACTATCATTTCATTTTTACCCAGAAAACGGCTTAATCACGTTCTTCGCGTGACTCGAACCGATCACAAAACTCCGAGTCTGAGCCCCGAGGAGCTTCGAGACTTTTCGTCTCAAAAGTTCGAATCGGCATAAAAACAACGATCGCTCGTTCGTTCCAACAGGTTGACAAAAAAGTGATATTATTCATAGTTTTTCTTTCTCTCTACGAGTGACAAATGTGCAGCCTAGACTGTTCGTCTCTCTCTCTCTCTCTCTCTCTCTCTCTCTCTCTCTCTCTCTCTCTCTCTCTCTCTCTCTCTCTCTCTCTCTCTGGTCCGTATTTATCGAGGCAGTAGTCATGGGGAGGCGTCGACCATTTACATTAATTTTGTAGGGTGTTCGTAAGTGACTGAATATTATTAACAGGTTATACTAAGCGATGCAAAAGTAATTTGTGGGCATTCAGGTCTACGACCAAATTAATTGAGAAGGATATTCATTTATTGGCAGTCCGCCAATAATTATCATTTTAAGATGGGGTAATTGAATGATGTTAATATACATATATGCAAAAGACGTTAGACAAGGCACATTAAGGTAATAATGTATTAGGAAACAGAGATATCATGGCGGGAGCGAATTCTTAACTATAGTTTATTTTTCAATACATTTTTGACGAATGTGTTATCGAAACTATTGCAATGATAATACAGCCAGCCATTGACATCACTGGTAACTGTAACAATGTAGAGTATAATAAATAGAATCACAGTAATGATAATATTTACTGTTATCATTATTTCATTATCATTTTTATTGACATTGCAATTACTATTTGCACTCTCATTATAATACTATAATAATTTCAATACTATCATTTTTTGTATTTGTATTTTTAACACCAATAGCAGTGGTAGAAGTAGTAGTAATAGTAGTAATATTATCTTTATTATTAGTAGTAGTAGTAGTGATGATGGTGGTGGTGGTGGGGGTGGGGGTGGAATGGTGATGGTGGTGGTGGAAAACGTAGTAGTAGTAGTAGTAGTAGTAGTAGTAGTAGTAGTAGTAGTAGTATAGTAGTAGTAGTAGTAGTATTGTAGTAGTAGTAGTAGTAGTAGTAGTAGTAGTAGTAGTGTAGCAGCAGCAGCAGTAGTAGTAGTAGTAGTAGTAGTAGTAGTAATGGTTGTAGTAGTAGTAATAGTAGAAGTAGCAGTAGTAATGGTACCAAAAGAAGTAGTAGTAGCAGTATATGAAGTAGTAGTAGCGGCAATAGGAGTAGTAATAGTAGGGAGGCAGTGGCCGGGTGGTTAGCGTGTGGGCGTGGTGCATCAATGGACCTAGGTTGGAGTCTGCACGCTGGCAACCATCGCCGAGTGGCAAAAGATTACCCACATGTTGCCCAGATCTTCAATCAACCCTAACTTTAGCGACTTTCTTCAAGTGAAGCATGGTCCAAGCAACAGTCATAAACCACGTCAGCCACTATAAATAAAATTCGCCTGTGACACTAACGGGCTAGGGTTGTCCTAGACGCCCCTAAAGAGAACCTACCCGCGCTATAGAGGGCACCTGAAAAAAAAGTCTAAAAGTTCATTCACTGAAGCTGGATCCACCGCTCCTCGCCGAGTAAGTTCGTTGCTAAAGGGGCTTTCCCACCTTCACGAATTCTATGCCGATGAGCTGCGAACTTGACATCGTAAAGCATCGTGCGAAAAGTAGTCCCGAATTCCCCCGATATGTGATTCGACAATTTGCGTCTAAGAACCGCTACGAAGTGACTACGACAGACCTACGAGTTAAACACGAAGCAGTACGAAGCACTACGAAACGCTACGATATTCTACGATTATCCTCAGATTTGAATCCCGATAGGTTACGATAAGATACGGTGTCGTGTGGGCTCGCCTGGAGCATCGGTATCAAGTTGATGTGAGATCCAGGGGTCGAAGGTAGAGTTATTGGGACAACGTGTTGGCCGCAGAAAAGAGGTTAAATAATGTCAAATGCAACGTTCTATCTAGTGCTTTCAGGTTTTGAAGATGCCTTGCGGCACCAAGAGGACTTGAAACTGTTACGCGTTTCTCAAAGCACTAGAATATTATAAGCTTTATGCAGGAAACGATAACAACGATGGATATGTAGGATTAGCTCGGTAAAAACTCATCACTTCAGACTCAGTTTTTTATAATTTTGTGGCGATGACAGTTGTAAGTGTTCGGTTGCATTTGTTGGTTCAGGTTTGCACTGAGTTACGCCTCATTTCATTCGAATGATCGTTTAAATAACATGTTAAGTATTGGTAATTCGTCCTACTATTCTAGAAATCCTGTAATCTACACAACTATAATCATTAATCTACATAATGTTTACAGCCAATTGAGTTGTGAAAGTATTGAGACCAGCCATGAATATAGATAAAGTACATTTGTTTTTTTTAAGTCTGCATGGAAAAAAGGATGTATTTTACACAATACTGCAGGCTCTGGGGGGGGAAAAGGTTACATAAGAGGTGCAGAGCAAAACTGTGTTTTTTTATGTTCTATGGGGTCAGACCTTTAAAAAAAGTTTGGGTGATTCTTCAGCATCAAGTACGTTTTCTCAATATAGCCCCTTATATCATTTTCCATCAGCGATATTTTGCCAAAGTGGCAATGTTCATATTTAATCAAATTAATAGCATAAAAACTGCTTTAGAAATCAAAAAGTACACATGTTTGTAAAGATTATGTGTAGGAGAACATATTCATACATTACTTGTCAACATAGATAATGTTTTCTTGCAATACATGGTGAAAATAGTGAAAATTTCGACGCAATTTTCCTTTCAGTGCACCCTTAGCATTAAATATGCTGACCTCCTACTCCCTTAATTATTAAGGTAAAGGGATGAAACTTGGCCCAAAGTAGCCTTATTTAGTCCTCTGTTTAAAGATGTGTTTGGAAATGAACTGCTGTTAAATGTTGTGACCAAGCATAGACTTATGCGGAGAAAAGTCACCCCTACCCCAAAAACCTGACGTTCCGCTAACAGCAATACAATTTCATCATGCTAAGAATACTTTCTTATATTATATCAAAACAGCAGCAGATACATTATATACACACATACCAGTCAATGTCTTCCTGCATTACATGAAATTCAGCTTATTTAATGCATACCAGGTCATTACAAAAGCAACTATACAACAGTGCAACCTAATATAAATAGTGTCAGAAAATGCCAAACTGTGTTTATACAGCTACATTGAAGTGATGAAGATGGTAAATAAGTGTACAATGTCAACAGTGAAATATATGTGATTTCTCTTGCATGGCGTATACTGAATATTTAGACAAATATATAATTATAGACATCTATGCACAACATGCAGTCATGTTACTGGGTTCTTGCACATTGTGGCTGACTTCCTCTTGCAATTACAGAACTTGCCACATCTCACATTAGCAACTCTACATGAGCACGATGCCCTTGTGCACTTCGTGCAAGTACAAGTCACCGACCATCTAGGCTCCAATAATTTCCATGATGTTGCAGGCATCAGCTCATTCTCTTCATACTGAAATCCGTTCTCTTCAGGCTTAAGGAGTAGTGCATTTCCTGTTTCAAGCTGAATGTCTATGCAATGTATCATGTGATATGCATTGTACAGGCTCCGTTTGATGTGTGGTAGCATGCCATCACTAGTAGGATGGAGAATATGAAGTGAACTTGATTTCGAATGATGGAATATCTCGGCTCGGAATTCAGTGAAATTCATGGCTTCGCTTTGTGGTTTTAGAACCTTGATCATATACAGCTCTGTTTTGTTGATTGTGGCTTCAGAGAGGTTCGGGGATTTGGCAAACTGCTTCAAGAATTTCTCTGGTTCAGCTTTCAAAGCAGCCTTCTTGGTGCCTACTTTACTGGTAATGTCAGTGCCAGTCAGACTATGAACCGCTGGTAGTACATTGCACAATGAGGGTCCCTGACGCTGGAACAATGTGTGAAGTGGAATGAATCTTGTGGTATCCCCAACACCAGCTTTGACCCATAGCTCTTGAATACCATGCTGGACATACACTGGCATGTGGTAGAGCAAGGTGACAATGACATCAGTGTCACTTGAGATTACGACACATACTGTGTGTCCCTCTTTCAGTGCCTCCAGGACATGCACTCTTTGAGAAAAGTAGACAATAATATATTACAATAAAATGCAATACAATGCAATGTAGTATACGTACTGTACAATGCAACATAACTTTACGAGTATGTATTTAAAATATTTTCATACACTTGCCAACTATCATAAACTATAAACTGATACATACCTTTCAAGAATACCCTTATTTGTGTATTCTTTGTAGCACTCGTTCGTCATGTGATACACAAAATCGTCCCCTTCAACCAACTTCAGTCTTTTGGTCACATTGTCATTTCGAATTTCACTTGCTTCTCGTACTCGTTTTCTGCCTCTATCCTTGCTCCCAGTTTTGACATGAGTGGTGTTCTGGCACATGATGCACTTCTTGGCATCAAATTGGCTGTCTGGTGTTGGTTGAGTAAGATTGACAGACTCCATTATACTATCTAGTCAAAACGTGATTCTTGAAAATATCTGTAAATATAAGAAAGGTTTAATATTAGTTGGGATTGGAATTGCATTGTCCTTGATATGAAAATGTACTTTCATACACAGGAATAGTCATTGCATGGTCATTCCCTGCAGAGGTATGAATATATCTGTCAAGTTGCGGAACGTCAGGTTTTTGGGGTAGGAGTGACTTTTCTCCATATATGTCTATGCCTGGTCACAATATTTTACAGAAGTTCATTTTTAAACACATCACTGAACTGAAGACTAAACAGGGAAATTTTTGGCCGAGTTTGATTGCTCTACCTTAATTATTAAGGAAGTAGGAGGTCTGCATATTTCATGCTACGTGTGAACTGAAAAGAAAATCGCGTCGAAATTACATCTATTTTCTCCATGTGTTGCAAAGAAACATAGTCAATAGTAACAAATAACATTTAAATATTTTCCCCTATATATAACATTTACAGACATGTGTGGCTTTTGATATTCGAGGCAGTTTTTATGCTATTAATTTGATTAAATATGAACATTGCCACTTTGGCAAAATATCGCTGATGGAAAATGATATAAGGGGCTATATTGAGAAAACGTACTTGATGCTGAAGAATCACCCAACCTTTTTTTAAAGGTCTGACCCCATAGAACATAAAAAAACACAGTTTTGCTCTGCACCTCTTATGTAACCTTTTCCCCCCCCAGAGCCAGGAATACAACTTTAATCACCAGGTTCTATGTTACTTTTACAGTCGACCTTAAACGGTTTTACACTTTGTTCGTATTTTATTGTTCGTTTCGGATATTCATATGTGGCCAAAAGCTACAAGCGAGGCACGTGATTAAACTAAATGTAAATTTTCTCGCGGTTCACTCACGCCACACACACACATGCAAATTGGCGGCGTGAAGTAATGAAGCCGGCGAGTCAGTGTGATCCTGGCGGCCGTGACATGACAAGACGATAAGTGGACTCGTTAGCGCTACGTCCCAGCAGACGCAGATAGTGGTGCTGGTGATGTGTGTTGGGGGCATTAAAATATCCAGACTATTACCCTGACAACCACATTGATGACTGCGTGTGATGATGCCAAGGGATCCGCAGGCCGCGAGTTAACACCTTTATGAACAGGTAGGGCAGGTTTGGGCAGCGGTGGTGGTGGCGAGCGGAAGCGTCCCTCTGCTGTGTCTCGGAGCGTGTCCGGCAGCTCGGGCTTGGGCATCTGGTCGCCCTCCTCCGTACCACGGGGGCTGCTCCTTTAGCGGAACGGGTTCGGAGGCAGCTCCAACCCAACCCCCCACGCTTCCGACGACAGCCCTGGCAGTCTCGCATCGCCCAGGTCATCCACAGCAACGGCCTGGCGGGCATGCTGACGGCGCCCCTCGACCTCCCTGTCCCTGCCTATGTACTCCCTCCTCCTTGGACCCCCCGCTCCTTTGATCTCCTTGTTCGGCCACTCTCTACAAAAAAGGCGCTCCTCTCTGCCGCGGACCTGCGGCGCGAGGCTATAGAGCGCGTCGCTGGACCACTGCCTCCCCGGGCCGTTGTGTATTTCACCGACGGCTCGGTCAACCACCAATCGGGAGCAGTTGGTGCCGCCTTTGTGGGTGGTGGAGCCACTGGTGCCTTCCGCCTCACTGATGGCTGTTCCTCTACCCAGGCTGAGCTTGCGGCCATCTCGATGGCCCTCCTCCACGCCGAAGAGATGACAGCGGGGCCTGTCGTTGTACATAGCGACTCTATGACCGCCCTTCAGGCAATCAGCAGGCCTCCGCCCGCGACAATGTCCGCCTGCTCACCTCCATCTGGCGAACTCTTGCGGCCTTAGAGGCGGACGGCCGTCGTACAACCCTCAACTGGCTGCCTAGCCACGCAGGCGTTGAGGGCAACGAGGCAGCCGATACGGCGGCGAAGGATGCCACCCTCCTCCCACTAGTCACTGTTCACCTCCCGCCCAGTCTTGGACAGCTCCGGACTCACCTACTCTCTCGGGCAGGGAGCAGTATCGTCCAGGACATCGAACGGGCTGTGGCTGTGGAGTCGCCCTCGGGCTGCTGGTACGCGGCCGCCACTGATTTAGGACGCTGGAGACTAGCAATCTCCCATCCCCGCTCCGTCAGTGTCCCGCTGCACCGCCTCCGATTAGGGTTCAAGTGCCTCTCGGAGCTTGACCCTGACGACATCAGGTGGAGGGAATGTGAGCACTGCGAGGAGGAACAGGACTGCCCTCTCCTCCACTACCTCCTCGAGTGCCCGCTCACGAGACCCCTCGCTGCCAACCCCGACGGCCTCCCTGCGCCTGCCCTTCTCTTCCGTCTTGGAGAGGCGGTCCTCACGCAGCTGGTTAAGCGGTATCTCCCCCCCCGTTAGTTATTTAGTAATTCTCTTGACGGGCCG
The DNA here is from genome assembly GCF_024679095.1 of Eriocheir sinensis. Taxonomy (NCBI): domain Eukaryota; kingdom Metazoa; phylum Arthropoda; class Malacostraca; order Decapoda; family Varunidae; genus Eriocheir; species Eriocheir sinensis. The sequence continues at coordinate 5,590,755 of NC_066522.1, forward strand.
TCAATAGACAAAGGCCCGTCCCCCCCCTGGGCCCCAGGGGAAATCTTTATGATGATGATGATGGCAGCACAATCCATGTGTCCGGCTCAACACTGGCACCAAACATCTCAAGAAGCTTAGAGATTCTTTGATTGGGTTTCAAGGTCATGAATAAGTAGATTTCTCGATCGTTTGAAAAAAAAAGATTGAAAATGAATATACTACCGACAGTAAAAATTAGAAAACGTCTGATGGTACCAGATTTTCACACAGTTCGATCCTTCCTGTAGGACATAAGGACCAGGAAGCACAGGTCACGAGGAAGGTCATCATCACCGGCATGACTTCCAAAGCCACTCTTCCCTGTGACTGAGCGGCTCTTTGTGCTCCGCCAGGCTGTGCTCCATATCTGTAGCTTTCGTTGCAATTTTTTCCTTCTTTTTCCCCCATTGTTTCCGAGCATTACAATATTTGTTCACACAAATCAATTATATCCATCTTAGTGTATACCTCTACATTTTTTTTACCATGCTTTACCTATTTTCCCTTAGCATTTTTTTTTTATTATGCCTGCGTATGTTAGTGTTTCTCTCTCTCTCTCTCTCTCTCTCTCTCTCTCTCTCTCTCTCTCTCTCTCTCTCTCTCTCTCTCTCTCTCTCTGGGCTCACTTGCAAAGTATCAAAATTTGCTGATGACACAAAAATTGCTAGTAAAGTAACTGCGACACTCGACGAAGAAGCTTTACAATCAGATCTAGATCGACTTGCACGTTGGGCCAATCAATGGCAAATGAAATTTAACGTTGACAAATGTAAAGTGTTGCACATCGGAAAAAATAACAATCGCGTTCGGTACGTAATGAATGGCCAACAACTTTCTGCAGTAAGTAAAGAAAAGGATCTTGGAATCACTATATCAAGCGATTTAAAGCCCGGTCAGCATTGTTCAGAGGTAGTTAAAACTGCAAACAAATTGGTTGGCTTCATCGGACGAGTCTTTAATAATAAATCGGAAAAAGTAATATTAAAACTGTATAATTCGTTGGTTCGACCCCGTCTAGAGTACTGTGTACAGTTTTGGTCTCCCTACTACAGAAAAGACATAGAAAAGTTGGAACGGGTCCAACGAAGAGTAACAAAGATGATTCCTAGGTTGAAAAATTTGTCATATGAACAAAGGCTTAAAGAAGTAAATTTATTCAGCCTATCAAAACGAAGAATGCGAGGCGATCTAATAGAAGTGTTTAAAATGTTCAAAGGATTCAATGATATTAATGCGGAAGATTACTTTACAATTGATCGATCAAATAGAACAAGAAGAAATCACAATTTGAAGATAAGTGGTAAAAGATTCTCGTCGTACGAAGCTAAACACTTCTTCTTCAATCGAGTTGTTAATGTTTGGAACTCTCTACCTTGTGATGTCGTTGATAGTACAACAGTTACGGCCTTCAAGAATAGATTAGACAAGTGTTTTGAATCCAACCAGCAACTAAGATATTACTCATTGTCGTAATATCGTTAAGTTCTTTCGAATGCTGGTGTCCTTGTCCGCTTTTCTCGCCCGGTTAGTGGTAGCAGTAATGGTAGTTCTTTCCTCTTTCCTACATAAATTCCATGCAGTTTTTCCATGCTGCATGGATCTTTTTCCTTTCCTGCCAGCTTTGGCTGGAGGGATGGGGGGGGTGGGGAGGATCCTTCGCCTTTGCTGTCCTTCATCTTCCACCTTTGATTAGATAGTTAGTGTAGCTTGTCACAAACAACCTCGTAAGGACCAGCAGGTCTGCTGTTGTTTGTTCTTCCTTTGTGTTCCTTTGTGTTCTCTCTCTCTCTCTCTCTCTCTCTCTCTCTCTCTCTCTCTCTCTCTCTCTCTCTCTCTCTCTCTCTCTCTCTCTCTCTCTCTCTCTCACACACACACACACACACACACACACACACACACACGTCAACTCCCACCATAAGTAATATCTCTCATTCACGAAAACACAGCAAGCCTCAAGCCGTCCCGGGTCTGAGATGGGACTTGCGACGCCTCACAATGCTTGTTGACACCGAGACGGACCATTAATGCTGCTCCCTCCTTCCTCTCCCTCTTGTTGTTACTCTTCATCCTTTTTTTTATTTTTATTTTTTTTTTTTTTTTACGTCTTGGCCTATTGCGCCGGTAGGCTTCTTCCCGGTGGATCTTGATGGTCGGCCGAAGGCTTCTTCCCGGTGGGGCCTGATGGTCGGCCCAGCCCGTTCTGGCGCAGGCGAGTGTTTATAGTGGCGCCATCTTGCATTGGCTCATGCTGCCCGCTCGGAGCTCATCTTTAATCCTAGAATCTAGAGTCCGGGTTGATAGGTGGTCTTCTGGACAGCATGTGGGTAGTTTTAAGCCACTCGACGGCGGCTGAAAAATCCCAGCTTGGTGGCACCGGTCGGGGATTGAACTCGCGTCCTCCTCAACGCGGGGCCGTCTCGCTATCCGAAACACAGGTTTCTGAGGCTACTGACAGCAACCTCTACTCTGTTCCCTCCTACTATCTCTATCCTAAATTTCAATCTAAAGCTGGATGTTAAGCATACGTGCGCAACGACATCACTTGCTCTCGTGCCCACGACCTTGACTCTTCTGAATTTTCCACCATCTGGCTAAGACTTCATTGTTATTCTATTAATAAATACATCTGTGCTGTTTATATCTCGCCCAACTCTACTAACTATGTAAAATTCTTTGACTATTTGAACTCTAAAGTGGAGCACATCTTGGCTCACTCTCCCTTTGCTGAAATCTCCATCTTGGGAGATTTCAATGTTCACCACCAGCTTTGGCTTTCATCCTCTTTCACTGACCAGCCTGGTGAACAAGCCTACAACTTTGCTCTCCTCAACGACCTAGAGCAGTTGGTTCAGCACCCTACTCGTATTCCCGACCGTCTTGGAGACAGGCCCAACATTCTAGACCTCTTCCTTACCTCTAATCCTTCTGCTTACTCTGTCAAATTGTTCTCTCCGTTGGGCTCCTCCGATCATAACCTTATTTCTGTTTCCTGTCCTATCGCTCCTGTACACCCTCTGGACCCACCGAAGAGGCGATGCTTCAGGCATTTTGCTTCAGCTCGATGGGACGACCTGAGGATGTACTTTTCCGATTTCCCGTGGAATGATTACTGCTTCCGGGAGAGAGACCCCTCTGTGTGTGCTCAGCGCATCACAGAGGTGATTGTCTCTGGAATGGAGGCATACATTCCACGTACTTTCTCTACTCCTCATGCTAAAAAGCCTTGGTTTAATCATGCTTGTTCTCGTGCTATTAAAGATAGAGAGGCAGCTCACAAAAGGTTCCAGAGCCTTCGAACTCCCGCTAATTTTGATATTAACATTTCAGCCCGGAATCGTGTTAAATCTATTCTCCGACTTACCAAAACTTCTTTCATTAATAGAAAATGTCAACACCTTGCTTCTTCTAATTCTTCCCGTGACTTCTGGCATCTAGCCAAAAATATCTCCTCCAATTTCACTTCTTCCTCTTTCCCTCCTCTCCTTAACCCTGACGGCAGCCCTGCCGTCTCATCTGTCTCTAAAGCTGAACTCTTCGCTCAGACTTTCTGTAAGAACTCCACCCTGGACGATTCTGGGCATATTCCTCCTACTCATCCCCTCTGACTCCTTTATGCCTGTTATTAAGATTCTTCCAAATGATGTTTTCTATGCCCTCTCTGGCCTCAACTCTCAGAAGGCTTATGGACCTGATGGAGTGCCTCCTATTGTCCTTAAAATCTGTGCTTCTGTGCTGACACCCTGCCTGGTCAAACTCTTTCGTCTCTGCCTATCAACATCTATCTTTCCTTCCTGCTGGAAGTATGCCTTTGTACAGCCTGTGCCTAAGAAGGGTGACCGTTCCAATCCCTCAAACTACCGCCCTATAGCTTTACTTTCCTGTCTATCTAGGGCTTTTGAATCAATCCTTAACCGGAAGATTCAAAAGCACCTTTCCACATCTAACCTTCTATCTGATCGCCAGTATGGATTCCGCAAGGGGCGTTCTACTGGCGATCTTCTTGCTCTCTTAACTGACTCTTGGTCATCCCCTCTTAGCCGTTTCGGTGAAACTTTCTGTGTTGCGCTAGACATATCGAAAGCCTTCGATAGAGTCTGGCACCAGTCTTTGCTTTCTAAACTGCCCTCTTTCGGATTCTATCCCTCTCCCTGTTCCTTTATCTCCAGTCATAGACTTCACAACTAGTTGACGGGAAATCTCTTCAGTCTTGGCGCGCTGGCTTCGCGTAAGGGGCCGATTGTTATGGCGACTTTCACTGCGACAACTCAAACACACTCTGCGTTCTTACTCCGAATTTAAGTGGAAACAGGACGAAATCTTCAAGTTTTAGTGCATACAAGCAGGCAGGAGTGTCTCTAGAGTGATTTGGTCGAGGATTCAAGGTAACTTATATAAAATAGCACCATGCGTGCACTTTGAAAACGTTGTGTAAAAAATGGCAAATTTGCGTAACTTTAGGTTGAAATCTTTACGTAAAATGAATGATAACTGTAGGATAGTGAAGTCCACAGTTTTACGTATAAGGAAACAAGAAATGTACGTTTAGTTAGTGCCTACATGGCAACTCAGCTCAGTTCCCGCGTCGCCTAACTCGCCTTAGGCACGCAGTCAGCTGGGCACGTCCCTCTGTACAGGATTATCGCTGTCCTGCCTCTGTTTACTCTCCAAGTAAAGGACCTACAGTTATTCATCGTCTCTGTACCCTTCCCCACAACTGCAAGGATCCAGAGGACGATACAAGAATACACAGAAGGCAGTGGATCGAGTGGAAGTGACGGAGGAGACACAAGATATGAGGACGCGACCCGTGGAGTAAACTGTGGAGGAGCCGTACTACGCCATCAGTGCAGTGACTCAGTGTTGTGTGCAGTGCAGTGGTGTGTTCAGTGCAGTGTGGTAGTGAGGGGGCTGTTCACTACGTCCTACGGGGTCGAGTATGTGTGCATGGGTAAGGCCAACTCTGACCCGACTGAGCACTCTTTCGGCAAGCGCCGCACCATGTGCGGCGCCAACTACTGGACGAGCGTGCAGAACTTCATGGTGAGCAACAGGTTGGCCCAGCACCTGCATTGCTGAAGCTCGTCGGGTTCTTCCCCGGGGACGTGCAGGCCGACCTGGACCGGGCCAAGGCAGAGGAGAAGGAGGACGACGAGGTGATCTTGGCCCAGCTTGCCAGGGAGCTGGCCGACGACCAGCCGGACCCGCCGACGGACGAGTTGCTCCTCGCCGCGGTCGGCAACTACGCCGGCTACCTGGCCAGGAAGGTCCAGGCCAACTCCTCTGTGGCCGAGTGCTGCAAGCAGGAGCTTGCCCAGCAGGAGGAGATGAAGATTACCGTGGAGCTCGAGAGGGCGACCCGCCCTCTGTGATGTTCGACGCCCTGGTCGAGCTGGTCGACAGGGAGAGCTGGAGACAGGCCGGGCGGTCCTGAAGCGGCCATCTCTCCCAATGGCCCACATGGCGTCCTTCTGGATGTCGCTGTGGGACTCCCTGATGTGCAGTGAGGACAAGAATAAGAGCAGGTTGAGGTTCCTCTCCTTGCCATGCGCCACAGGGACGGGTTCAGGCACCTCCTGGAGTTCCTGGCGGCCTCAGACCCGACCTTGCAGGGGTACAGGTGCCAGGAGGGGCACAACCTGGCCAACACCATCTTGCCGCACATCAGCAGGTCCCTCTTCAACTGTTTCGGTGCTAATTTCTCCAAGGACGTGACCTCAGAAGCGAGGAAGAACAAGGCCTTGAAGCAGCCGACCGGCAGGAAGAGGAGCAGTATCGAGGAGGGCAGGAAGGAGACGGCGAGGAACAGGGACGTGTACAAGTCCAGGAAACTGACCGGGGCCCACAAGTCATAGGCCAAAAGGCTAAAGTGATTGTTCAGGGACGAGGGCCAGATAGCCGGCAAGACGTGCTGCGGCAATAGTGACATCGGAATTCAACCAAAATAAGTTGTGATTGTATATAGAAAAATGAATATTTTGCTTTTGTTGAGTAAAATTAAGATGTTTCTGCATGCTTTGCTCAAGTATTAAGTTTCTAATGTGAAAATTAAGTGATTTATTAGATGTTAAAAACTTACGTAAAAAATTGCACTAAATAAAAAAAAAATAAGTAGCTATTTCGGGCAAAAACTTATAAGATATGCTAAATATTGCTATTGATTCTGAAAATATAAGTGATTATCTCTGCATTTGGTGATGTTTGTGCATCTAGCGTAAAATCTGAGGATTTTATAGCCTTTTTAAGTTTTGTTATACTTATATAAAAAAACAATTAATCGGGATTTTATTAGGGAACGACTTTGAATTTTTTGATACCGCTGCTCATGGAGACTCATATATGCCTAAGGGAGGTGCCTGTTTTAGTTTCAGGTCGCTAGCTGCTTTGGTTTTGAAAATATTTAAATTTTAAATTTTTGAAAATCGGCCCCCTGCGAATCGGCCCCGCGCCCCGTTTCCCGTCAAGAGATTGTGAAGTCTATGCTCCAGTTTCCTTTCCGGCCGTTCTATCTCTGCGGTGGTAGACGGTCACTGCTCTTCCCCTAAACCTATCAACAGTGGCGTTCCACAGGGCTCTGTCCTATCACCCACTCTCTTCCTGTTATTCATCAATGATCTTCTTTCCATAACAAACTGTCCTGTCCACTCATACGCCGACGACTCCACTCAGCATTATTCAACTTCTTTCAATAGAAGACCCTCTCAACAGGAAGTACACGACTCCAGACTGGAGGCTGCAGAACGCTTAACCTCAGACCTTGCTATCATTTCCGATTGGGGCAGAAGGAACCTTGTGCCTTCAATGCCTCACAAACTCAATTTCTCCACCTATCAACTCGACACAATCTTCCAAACACCTATCCCCTATTCTTCGACAACACTCAGCTGTCACCGTCTTCAACACTAAACATCCTCGGTCTATCCTTAACTCAAAATCTCAATTGGAAACTTCATATCTCCTCACGCTAAATCAGCTTCATCGAGGTTGGGCGTTCTGTATCGTCTCCGCCAGTTCTTCTCCCCCGCGCAGTTGCTATCCATATACAGGGGCCTTGTCCGCCCTCGTATGGAGTATGCATCTCACGTGTGGGGAGGCTCCACTCACACAGCTCTTCTGGACAGAGTGGAGTCTAAGGCTCTTTGTCTCATCAGCTCTCCTCCTCCTACTGATAGTCTTCTACCTCTTAAATTCCGCCGCGATGTTACCTCTCTTTCTATCTTCTATCGATATTTCCACGCTGACTGCTCTTCTGAACTTGCTAACTGCATGCCTCCCCCCCTCCCGCGGCCCCGATGCACACGACTTTCTACTCATGCTCATCCCTATACTGTCCAAACCCCTTATGCAAGAGTTAACCAGCATCTTCACTCTTTCATCCCTCAAGCTGGTAAACTCTGGAACAGTCTTCCTTCATCTGTATTTCCTCCTGCCTACGACTTGAACTCTTTCAAAAGGAGGGTATCAGGACACCTCTCCTCCCGAAATTGATCTTTCTTTCGGCCACCTCTTTTGGTTCTTGTTTTAGGAGCAGCGACTAGCGGGCTTTTTTTATTATTGTTTTCTTTTTTGTGTGCCCTTGAGCTGTCTCCTTTGTTGTAAAAAAAAAAAAGCCACCGCCTCCCCTGCTCGTCCTCCTATTCCTATTCATAGTCCTCCCCCTCCTCCTCCACTTCTTCCTCCTTCATAATTTCTAGTCTGATCCTCCGGACAACCTTTCACCTATCATATATCTTCCTCCTCCTCCTCCCCCTCCTCCTCCCGTGATGCTATCCTTGTAGAATTCCATGGTAAGACCGCACCTCGAGTATGCAGTACAGTTCTCGTCTCCTAATTACAGAAAGGACATTGCTTTACTGGAAAGGATTCAACGACGCGCCACAAAGATGATTCCAACCTTAAGGGCTCAACCGTACGAGGAACGACTCAAGCGACTCAATCTCTTTACATTGGAGAAAAGACGCCTACGAGGGGATATGATTCAAGTCTTCACGTATCTGAAAAAGTTCAGTAACGTCGATTACTCCAAATTCTTCGAACTGCAAACCAACTGAAGAACTAGAAATAACGGTTTACCCATTCAGTCGAGTCGATGTAATACAGACATTGGAAGGAGTTTCTTTTCAAACCGAGTCATCCGCCACTGGAACAATCTTCCCTCAGAAGTAGTAAATGCGAATACCATCAACTCCTTCAAATATAGAATCGACCGTCATTTCGCTGCGTCGGGAGTAAACTGAATAACGAGGGGCTTTCATCTGCTCCTCAATATCGAGGTGCTTTCATCTGCTCATCAACCCCCAAGTGGCGGTCGAGCAGATTAAATCACCCAAGCGGGCGACCTCGTAATGAGCCAATAGGCTTTCTGTTACCTGCATTTCCATGTTTCCATGTTTCTGCTGCTCCTACTTCTCGTCCTCGCCTCCTCCTCTTCCTCACCCTTTCACTTTTTCACATCTCCTCCTTCTCTTTCTTCTCCTCTGTCTCCGCCTCCTCCGCCTCCTCCTACTCCTCCTCCGCCTCCTTCTCTTCCTCTTCACGACCTCCTTTATTCACCTCCTCTTTTCTTGCCGCAATCTATATATTTTCTCTTTCTAAACTCCTCGATTCACCTTATTCTCGCCTTTCCCCTTTAACCCTCTTTTCTGTTCCTTCTATCCTCCTCACTCATGTGTATTTTCTCTCCCTTATTTCTTTCCTCCTCCACACTTTCTGCAATTGTCTTTTCTATTTTCTCCTCACTTATTTTTCGTTCTCTCTCTCTCTCTCTCTCTCTCTCTCTCTCTCTCTCTCTCTCTCTCTCTCTCTCTCTCTCTCTCTCTCTCTCTCTCTCTCTCTCTCTCTCTCTCTCTCGCTGATGAGACCGCTGTTTGAGTTTTTCTTTCCCGAGTCTCAAACTTTTCTTGTATTTGTCTTTTCTGTTTTGTTTTTCAGTTGTCTGTTTAAAAATCATAATTATTTCACTTCATCTTTTTCGTCACGAGGATATTTTGTCCTGGTTTTAGTAAGTTCATTTGTTTTATATATTTTTACAAAGACGTATGAGTTACTTTGATGCCATTTTTCTCGATTTTTTTTTTTTTTTTTTGGGGGGGGGTCATACTACTTTTTCACAGTTCTGGATTGTCATGGTTTCCGCCATGACTCGTCTGTCGAGTAGACTGTAGGCTCCTGTTCTTTGTTTCCTTGTCAGGATGATTGTCATTTCTCTTTCTCCTTCATGGTGACTCAGCGTGTCTCCATGACGAGTTTCTTTTAGTCTGCCCAGCGACATGCTCTTTGTTAGTCACCGTGACCTCGCTTCTCGCGCCGGTGTGGGCATGATGTAAAGCCACAGAGTTGCCAGATGTCGACGCCTCATTTCTCCTCCATGGACGTGGAAACGTTCTTAGCTGAGTCTTGTGCTCTTGCTAATGTTGTTTTACAGTGTTCTGGCGTTGTGTAAGGCTGTATGTTTTTTTTTAAATAAATATCCAGCCAATCTGCTGAGCCAGAAGCCGTGTGTTATTGTTTTGAAGAGTGAGATGTTTCATTCCACATTTTTCTGACCTCAGGGTGGCAACCCTAGTTGTGTCATTCAACACAAGAGAGATCGAGGCAAAAGGAGAACGTGCGTACTGTGCGGCTCCCATGTTTGTGCCAGCGAAACGTAATCATGCCCAGTTGTTATTGTGCTTGTGATTGCAAAATAAAAATATAAATTTCTTGATGGCGGCAGTGTTAGCCAATATTTCTGAGCCGACAGTCGTCACGAACGTCCTTCATTAAGCGAAGACTGTCGTCACGACAGTCCCTCATCATTCTTAAGTAGTCGGCACAGACGACTGTGCCGACAGGAAACGGTAAAAATTTGAAAAACGGCCCCGACAGTCGTCACGACTGTCTCAAGACAAGCCAAGACTGTTGACGACAGTCATGACGACTGCCCCCGACCTCCCTCAGACCTCAACCGGAAGTGACGGTTGGTCCAGAATCTTGCCGACTAAGAGTCGGCAAGTTTAGCATGGAATACTTTTTTGCGTTAACCCTCACGACTCCAGACTCCCGTGACGACGTCTGCGCAGCATTCGGCAACAGTCTCAAGACCTCTTTTAAGACATGCCCGACCCTTTCACATCAACACCCAATACCTCGTGTACCCTAGAGTCGTGGGTAGTCGTGGCCCAGAGTTGGCACAGTGTGAACGGGGCTTTAAGTTCCTGTTTCCTCACGTTCCTGTATTTACGTTTGGCATAGTTAGGTATAGCCTGAGTCACACTAACCCTACGACCTGATAACGACCACCAGCGACCCCAAAATGCTGCGATTCATACCCACCGCTTCCCAACCACGTTGGTAGCCGAGCAGTCGTGCTACCGAACGGCTACCGGCGGTCGTCCAGTTTAAGTCCAGTGGGTGGCCGAACGGCGACCGTGCTGAGATTCACACCTTGACCTCACACTAGGAGTCACGTCAAGGCGCCCACCATGCACCGACCGGTGACTGACAGGCAAGGACTGGTCGCCGATGATAGGCGACCGGTACGCGGCCTGTCGCAATGAGGACGGCGATTTCCCGTAACGACCGGTCGTATAAGGTCGTATGTCGGTTGCCGTCCAGTAGACCACCGGTCGCACGATCGACGCCGTCCGGTCTGTAGGCATCGGCAACGACAACACGGCGATGGTCTGCCACAAGACGCCACCCTGACGCCGACATATACCACAGTGGTTGGCGTCCTGTATGTGTCGCATAAAATCCTGCACAGTCTGGGGCGGCGATCACACCTTTACCTCTACCTTTCAGCGTACACGCCGTCCTTTTATTACTGTCGCTCAGCCCACAATGACATGACCTCGTCTAGTCTCCACCAATCGTTTAGAGCGTAGGTACCCAACCCGCGGCCCATGAGCCCCCTAAGTGCGCCCCGCGGGGCTTTACATCATTCAACATCAGGTGCGGCCCGCCGAAGGGCTCCAGGATCGTTTCTGTGCCCCGCGGTGCAGACCGTGGGCACGTGACTGGTTTACAACTTTTGAAATTTCTGCAGTGCTAAGAGAGCCAATGAGCGTGCGCTGTTAAGCCGGCCAATCAGCGTCCACTATGGCGCACTTTTCGGCTTTATAAGGGGGCTTCGGCTATTCGGTTTTCAGTGTCTTTCTCCTGCTCGAGACATGCACTGGTCTCCGCCGTGTTCAGAGAATTCGACATTTCCCGATTCTCTTCGTCCTCCCTTCCCTCGTGCACACGCAAGTCTACAGCGGTATGTACAATCGTGGTACCCATGTGGTGGTAGTGTTTCTTGGGTGCGGCCCGCGGGCTGACGGGGAATGGGCAATGCGGCCCTCGAGGTCATTTGAGTTGGGGACCTATGGTTTAGAGCGGTGGTGGTCCGCCCAGGCTCAGACAGCAGCCAATAGTACGGGAAGCAGGCCCCAACCATGTGGCCATTAGACCGCGAGTAGATGGTCACCGTGAGGCGATTGGACAGCGTCCATTTGCCGTCCAGCCTACCACCAGTCGCCGCACAGCTCGCAGTGTGGTAGGAGACCGGACGCCGACCACGGCCAATAACAAATGCAGAGTGGACGCCGAACATCGGCGACCACCTACTACCTGACAGAAACCAGCGTCCGCTTGCCATCCTGTAGCCATTCACCAGTTAACTGTCATCTGTCGACCACCGGTGGCACTCCGCTTGCCGTCCGGACGCAGTCCATTCGGCAATCGGACGGCTACCTTTTTACAACCGGCAGAGACCTGAGAGGTCGGCTGGAGGTTTTTCGTGCAGCACCAAAAACCTCCAGCCGACCTTTTCGGTCGCACGGTTGATGGAGACACATGACGTTCGCACGCACGACTATGTGAGACCTCCCGAGACCTGCGGGTCGCGGGATGTCGTCATTAGGTCGTAAAGCCAGTGTGACTGTGCCATATAGCTTTGCTGTAGCGTCCTCGTAAGTACGTCGTTGGGTCTCTGCTGTGTTTTGAGTGCTTAAGTCTTCGTAATAAATTGTACATAAGTGTACATCCCAGTGTTTTCCCTTGTATGTTTGTGTGTGCTTGTGGTCCCTTATCCCCTGTTGAGCACGTAGTCTGCACCTTATTTTCTTACCGGCCCTGCAAGAAATTACAAGAAACCCCTAAGAGTTAGTGTGGAGCTTTTGTGTGTGTCTGTGAAGACCGTGGCCTTCCGTAGAGAGACAGATGTACTACGTGTTTCTTGAACAGAAGTCGAGCCTGTGCTGTTGAGCCTCGCAGTGTAAGACGAGCCTGTAGCCAGGTCAACCAGAGTTCGGTAAGGTTGTGTGTGTGTGTGTGTGTGTGTGTGTGTGTGTGTGTGTGTGTGTGTGTGTGTGTGTGTGTGTGTGTGTGTGTCATTCTACTCCTTTTGCGTCTTCTGCAGCGACGAGAGTGATTTCGTGGCATTGTGTTGGGGGTAAGTGGATGTTCCATACCAGAGAGCCACCACCCACTGTGTACCCTCCAGCGCCTCTAGTGTTCCATACCAAATTTTTAATTAACACCACACGTTAGATAACCTTATTTTATTATTTACCTAATCTGGGCTCCCCACACACAGCTTTGCCTTAATACGTGGGCTTGAACAATAAAGACGAAGGTATGTCTGAGTTCAATCGCGCCCCTGACTTCACACAAAGCCGCGACATGGATGCAATTTTCTGTCGCTGTATAATTTTTCTCTCGGTCACTTACGCTTTTTTATATCTTGCGTTATTTTATTCTTCGTTTCTGCCACTTTCTTGACACAGTTTTCAATTTAATATGTCGAATGTTATATATATATATATATATATATATATATATATATATATATATATATATATATATATATATATATATATATATATATATATATATATATATATATATGAAAAATAACGCAGTTTGGTTCACATCTTTGCAGATTTTTCGTTTTTTCAAGTATTAGGTTTTAGGTTTCTTTAAGAGACGGGTTGTATGCTTTCACAACTTCCGTGACTAACGAGCCACTTCGGGCCCGAGCGGGTGTTGAGATTGTCCTCCTGAACACCTGCTTAAGGGAAGGTTTCTGTGTTCCTTGTACCCTGAACGTGTGTGTCTCTCGAGTTTATGCGCATTTTTCTTCCCCCTGCGAGCCTTCATTTCCTTCGCGAATCATGAATGACTCCGAAGTGTGTTCCCTGAAAACCCTCTATCGTCATAAAGTTGGGTAATAGTTGAGTCGTGACTTTATGCGGAGGTAAGAGAAACGAGTTTGTTTGCCTCCAACCCTTTTCCCGCCCCGCTCTACCATTCATTTATTTTTATCATTTGTATTATTAACACTATTGTATTTTTTTAAGTACCAATATTACTGAAAAAAACAAGAACACGACGAAAATAACAAACTTTGCTGCTTCTACTACACTACTATTAACACTTACATTATTACCAATACCATTACTACTTCTAAAACAAAAACAATATAAGTACTACTATTACTGTACTACTATATTTTTTTTAGGTGCTGCCTTTTGCGCCTCTTCGACGACTCCAGCTCGTTAGCGGCGCAGGTAAATTTTATTTATAGTGGCTGTCGCGATTTATGACTTTTGCTTGGCCCATGCTGTCCCCCGGTGCTCCTCTTGACCGAAGTCACTGAGCACTGACTGAACATCTGGAACATGTGGGAAATTTTTTCGCCGCTCGGCGATGGTTTGAAAAATCAGCTTGTTTAGGTAGCACTGGAACCTAAGTTCCAGTGCCACCGCTCTCCCCACCACCCAGCCACTGCCTCCTCCTTCTCCTCCTCCTCCTCCTCCTCCTCCTCCTCCTCCTACTACTACTACTACTACTACTACTACTACTACAACTACTACTACTACTATTACTACTGCTGTTAGTTTCCAAGTTTCTTGTGTCCACTCCATGTAGCAGGTTAGGTAAATATGCTCTGCTGCTTTCTCTGTGTTCGTGTTTGGTTTCACAAGCCTTTTCTTGTGCTTCTTTGTTTGTGTTTCAATAGGTTTATGTAAGAATAGGACTTTCAGCCTCTTCATGTGTATTTTCCTGTGAATGTGTGTGTGTGTGTGTGTGTGTGTGTGTGTGTGTGTGTGTGTGTGTGTGTGTAATTCACCTCTTGGTCTGCTGCGGGTCTCTCTCGAGACAGACAGCCGTTCCCCTACGGAAGAGCACAGAGCTCATAGTATCAATCTTTGAGTAGGGCTGAGCCCACTCACACACAACACACCGCGACAACGAGGTCACAACTCCTTGCTTTACGTCGCGTACCTACTCACTGCTAGATAAACAGGGGCTACACGTGAAAGAAGATAAACCCAACTTATCTTCACCCGGCCAGAGAATTGAACCCCGGTCCTTCAGGTTGTGAGGCAGACGCTCTATCCACTAATTTCCGGGCCGTGTGTGTGTGTGTGTGTGTGTGTGTGTGTGTGTGTGTGTGTGTGTGTGTGTGTGTGTGTGTGTGTGTGTGTGTGTGTGTGTGTGTGTGTGTGTGTGTGTGTGTGTGTGTGTGTGTGTGTGTGTGTGTGTGACCGTGGAAGCTTGCGCTCGTCTGTTTAGCATGATCTAAGGTTTGGGGGCGTGGGCGTGTAACGCCCTTTTGGCTTCCTGCCGTGGCAGGTGCCTGATCACCACCCCAGGAGGCGGAACATAACCCTGGCTATATAGTACCCGATACCCATTCACTGCTGGGTGGATAGCGGCACAGGTGTATGACGATCGCCCATCCTTCTCTGCGCCGTACGCTCAGTGTGTGTGTGTGTGTGTGTGTGTGTGTGTGTGTGTGTGTGTGTGTGTGTGTGTGTGTGTGTGTGTGTGTGTGTGAATATTTTTGGGGATTATATCAAACGAAATAAGATTTAAATTTTAAAGGAAGAACGGAGTAAGTAGGAAAGAAAGGAAGAAAGAAACGAAAGAATAAAAGAAGAAAGAATGAAAGCAAAGGAGCAAAAAACTAAGAAACGAAGTGAGAAAAGGGAAGGAAGGAAGAAATAAGGGAATATACGTATAAAGAATGAAAATTATATAGGAAGGAAAGAAAAATGGTAAGCAAGGAATGAAGGAAAGAAAAAAGGAAGGAAGAAAAGAGTGCGTAAAAAATGCAATAATATAGGAAGGAGGGAAAGAAGAACGGAAGAGACGAGAGAATAAAGAAGAGGAAAAGAATGAAAAAATCAGACAAAAGGAGAGACGCTAAAGTGGCAAAGAGAAAATAAAAATACTGCGAGACTGACAACTTTACTGGAAAAAATATAAATAATGAAGAAAGATGCCGAGAGAGAGAGAGAGAGAGAGAGAGTAGTCGTGCGACCGAATGGCTACCGGCGGTCGTTTAGTGTCCCTCCAGTGGGTGGCCGGACGGCGACCATGGTAGGAATCACACCTTGACCTCACACCTGGAGTCAGGCCAAGACGCCCTCCATATATACTCCGACCGGTGACCGACAGGCAAGGACCAGTACGCGTCCTGTCGCAATGAGGACGGCGATCTCCCTTAACGACCTATTGCTGACGTGCTCTACACTGTCATACACTAGGAAAATTTTCCGTTCATACGTTATTATCAGTTGTAACAGTAATATTATCACCCAGTTATATTACACATTTTTCATTCTTATTTCTGTAAATTATTTGTGAGAAAATAATTACCTATAAAGGTAATGAAAGTATTATGTGCTTCACTGAAGCAAAAGACGGATGTTTGTGACCCCCCTCCCCGCTTCCCATGTGCCGCAGACATGCAAAAAATGTTCCAAGCAATCTTGATTTAACCTGTTGTTAGTATGTATGTTACATAATATTCGTTCTACAGGACTTCCATCACCCTGGGCAGAGCAGAAGATGAAATTAACAATCCTTTTTGGAATAGATAAAAGACATTAACTCCACACTCTCATTGTTTCTGCTGTGCACATCATATCCGCACTTTATTTTGGTTAGGCAGAGGTGACCCATACACATTTGGCCGTGTGCTTGACCTGTGGAGCAGGTTTAGTCCGGACGGAGCTCGGACGGGCTGAGGAGCATGGGACGTCACTGCTCAGGAATGTACCTCATTTCCGGTCAAGGGTGGTTTGACCTACCACCGGTCGCCGCACAACTCGCCGTGTGGTGGAAGGCCGGACGTCGACCACGGCCTATGACAGATGCAAAGTGGACGGCGAATATCAGCGACCTCCTACTATCTGACGCGTCCGCTTGCCATCCGGTCGCCGTTCAACAGTTAATGGTCACCTGTCGGCCACCGGTGGCAGTCCGCTTGCCGTCCAGACGCAGTCCATTCGGCCACCGGACGGCAACCTTTTTTACGACCGGCAGCGACCTGAGAGGTCGGCTGGAGGTTTGGTGCAGCACCCAAAACCTCCATCCGATCTTTTTGGTCGCACGGCGGACGGAGACACATGCCGATCGCACGCACGACCATGTGAGACCTCCCGCGACCTGCTGGTCGCTGGAGGTCGTCCGTAGGTCGTAAAGTCAGTGTGACCGGGCCTTAAGAGGACAAGTGGGACAGATAAAGCAGTGACGGTGGAGAGAAGGGAGGAAGACTTGAGCGAGAGACGGAGGAAAGAAAGAAGATATTGATGAGTAAGGAGGAAAACTTACGAAAGGTGAAAAAGAAAAATGAAATAAATGACAGGTTAAAGAGGAGACAAAAAAAAAAATTCATATGGAGGACTGTAGGAAGTAAGAATACTAAGATCCATTCAAGAAGGGATATGAATACCAGGAAGATACAGAGAGCGCGGAAGTCAAACAGGAAGAGGATGGGCAGGAGAGGGGCAGAGGGGAAAGAGAACAAGGGGGAGAGGAGAGGTGGTGGTGGCCCCTTTCCCTCCCTTTTCTTTCATTCCTTCCCAACACAGTGTACCGTATCACCTCATTATTTTTTTCTTTTTACCTAACCCCGCTGCTCCGTTCTCCCTAACCTCACCCCTTTTCCCCTCACCTTCCCTTCTCCTCCCTCAACCCCGCTTTCTCTCCCCTTTCCATTCTCCTCCCTAAAGCTGCATCATCATCATCCACCTTCCCCAACTGGCACCCCTCCCTGCCTCCCCCCCTTTTTTGTCTCTACTCCCCTCTCTTCTAAATCTGGCTCATACTCACCCCCCCTCTCCCTCCCACATCCCCGTCTCCATCCCTCATTCATCCTCGCGTTCTTCTTCCCCCTCGCCTCTCGCTACCTGGTAATTTCCTCCAAGGTGATTCGCAGGCTCGTTTTCTTTCATCCACAGGTAACCGCGCCTCAATAATCCATAAAGAAAATAATCACGGGCCACGTTTTCTATTACGGGAGATACGGAAATGGGGAAGCGGAGAAGCGAAAAAAAAAAAAATAGCGCTTATCTGCCTTGCGTGAAAATCTGCCTCGTATAAAACGTATTTCAGTAAAATTATGAAAAAAAAGACATAATAGAAGTAAATAAGAAACAAAGGAAATATTCCATTGGGGAACAGATCTACACGGAAAAGATAGTTCGAAGCCCATAAAAAAAGTTTGTGAATATCTGATAAGCGGAGGAAGAGAATGAAACCGAGGAGGTAAATGTCGACCAATATTCATAAAATTGTAACAAAAATTCCCAACACTGGCAACATGCCAAATTACAGCCTTCTAGAGGCAACAGCAATGCCACACTAGACAAAAACGGCAAAGTGTCTGGAGTTCGTCAAAATCGCTCTCAAAAGGGTTCACGTTTCGAGCTCTAGCGACGAAACTACTGGGAGTAGGAAAATGTTATGCATCATATTGGAAAGCACATTGGTAGGGATAAATTATTTGTTAAATACGTTTTTTGAAATTCTCAAAAAATGAGTGGGTTTCAAGGTTGGGAACTCAAAAATAGTTGTTGTTTTCAGTCATTTTTTGCAAATTTATTCGATTTTTTACCCTTTCGAGTCGGTTTTTGAGCCCGGTCGCTAATTAAAAATTATAACCCTTTCATTTTGCCGTCGATTGATATAAAAAACATTTCTGTACCCCCAGAAATAAGGGAGTTATGGCGATTCGCACCAAAGCGGTTGATTTTCCAAAATTCGCGGCTTAATGACAAGGGCGCCGCAAAATTAAAAGAGTCCGCCGTCCATTACTTGAGATGTCACTGGTGAAGGCAAACCGTGGTAAACGGGATGTCATACTGGCCCAATGTCCCGGAGGAATGAGTTCTTACCCACCACAGGCTCTATGGCCATTTTTTTTTTCATCTTTCCGCTTACGGTGCCGGTTGGCTTTCTTGGGGGGCCTTATGGTCGGCCCAAACCCATTATGGCGCAGGCAAGTGTTTATCTTGCTTGGCTCATGCTGCCCCCCAGTCTATTTCAGAGAGACCACAACACAATAACACGCAGCAACTGTATGAAGTTAAAGGGACACATGTAATACATTGGAGAGCAGAGTTTATTTCAATACTAGAGTACATAAGAACATAAGAACGCAGGTCGCAAGAGGGAGGCCGGTAGCAGTACGGGCAGCTTTGACCCTAAGCTCCCGTGTATCTAACCCCACCTAATATCGCTGTCCATGAATTTGAACATGAGTAGTCAGTCACTGGAATAGACTCCCGTCGTCAGTAGTTAGGTCAGAGAGTATAAATAGCTTCAAGTCTTCATTAGATAAGTACTTCATTAATATAGGATTTTACTGACCCTTTTTCGTATATTTAAGGCACACAGCAGCACGGCTCCAACCTGAAGATTTAACGTGTTGACAATTTCCCCCACAGCTTCGGTCACCAGTAGCAGTAAGTTCAGGGTAGTAATTTCCTCTTATTTCTCTTTCCAGTAAAATTTCCATGTCCATTTCTTCCTTAAAGGCACACAGTGTTCTCTTCTAACTATTTCCTGCCGGCACGTTGCCAGAGGGAGAGGTGGGTGGGGAGGAGCCTTCGTCTATTCTATCCTGTCCTTCCACACGTAGATTATTCTTAGTAGCGGTAGCAGACAGACACCCTCGCCATAGACCGACACGTCTTCTGGTGTCTGTTCTTCCTATGTATTCCAATGTGTTCCTTCATTATTTCTAAGGTCTAATGTATTCTTTCGCTCACTCCTCTCCTGTTTCTATTTCTTTTCTTTCGTCCTCCTTCCTTGTCTATATTTCTTATAAGTTGTCCCTTCTTTTTTAACTGCGTCCTTGTCTCAGTGGCTCACTCTCTTACTCTTCTACCTTTATTCTTAATGTCCCTCGTTCCTTCCTTACTGCTTTCAATCATTTTCCTCTTCGTGCACTCGTTCTTGCTACTCCCTTCCTTCCGGTCCTTGAGTCTCAAACCCCAATACAGGACACACGGGGCCACTAACACACACACACACACACACACACACACACACACACACACACACACATACCTGCATGACATGACTTCTCGCAATCCCTCCTCCCTCCCTCCCTCCCTCCCTCCAAGCCTTCTTCCCATCCCTCCTCCGGTCTCCTCCCTCCTCTCCCCAGCCTACCGCCTTCACCTTCTCTCCCTCACCAGCCTGTCTTCATTACCTCCCTCTCGACTTTCCTCCACTTCCCCTCCCTCCTTCCCTCCTTCCCTCCCTTCCTCACCTGCCTCTTCGTAGTTGCAGTCGGCGCCTCGGGAGACGAACGGGGGCGTTTTCACAAACCCCCAAACTCTCTCTCTCTCTCTCTCTCTCTCTCTCTCTCTCTCTCTCTCTCTCTCTCTCTCTCTCTCTCTCTCTCTCTCTCTCTCTCACACACACACACACACACACACACACACACACACACACACACACCCCGCTCCGAAAGCTCGGTCTATAAATCTTTGCCCTGTCAGCCTCCGGCCTGGCAGGATTAGGCTCGAGCTCCCCTCAGACCGGGATTTTTCCGTGGACAAGGAGTGGTTACGGCTTCCCCTTGAGCAAGGGGGATGGGGTGTGTGGTGTCCTGGCAGTACCCAGAGATTGACTAGGGTCGAGAGGGAACTTGCTGGCGATGACAATTCCAACCCGTGATCAGGCCGTGGTGAATTACACACACACACACACACACACACACACACACACACACACACACAAACACAAACACACACACTTCACCTAGCCCATGGGGGAGAGTTTACTCGCTTCACTTACACTGGAAATTAATTAATGTCTGGAAAGGTGACGAAGCGTCAGATTCACGGTGACAAAGGCGCGGAATTCTGACAGAGAGGTGCAATGAGGAGCACTGTCATGTATTGGGAGAAACAGACACACACACACACACACACACACACACACACACACACACACACACACACACACACACATTTTCATCTAACTCTATCGCTGATCCTTTTCCTATCCCAGAGTATTTCATTTTCTTTGTCCTGTTCCTCTGTTTCTTTCGTTTATTCTCCATTCCTCTAAATGAACCTCCAAACTCTTCCTCTTGATTTTATATATATATATATATATATATATATATATATATATATATATATATATATATATATATATATATATATATATATATATATATATATATATATATATATTAGCGAGGATGAGAGCCAAGATGAACATTAATTTTGTTCCGAAATCTCATTACATCGCAAGAATGACTTCCCTAAAAGTCCATGTTCCAACATTTATGTAGAGAAACGAAATTATTTACTTTAATATCTAAATGAAATAGTTTGTAAAATGTGAACTGTTTTTTTTTTATAATTTCCCAGATAGTGATTTCTTCGTTATCTTGGCTGCTTTGCTTCTGGGTACAGGAAGAATTTTTATTTTTTTGCCTATTGTGTCACCGAGTTCCATTCATTTCCTATCATAGCTCTAGTCCTATTTTTTTTTTTTCGTACTTTCTGTATTCCACTTCCACTTTCTCTGATTAATTCTCCTCTTCCTGCTTCTATTCCTGAGACAGTTATTTTTTTTTTTTCTTCTTTCTCTCATCCTACTTTTCCTTATTGTTTTTTTCTTATCCCTCATAATTTTTCCTTACCCCCCACTCACTCCCTTAATTAAGAAACACTACCATTAGGAAACCGTTAATAGGAGGTGGAGGAAGGAAAGATCATACTTGTAAGTTTCCATCTAACCTGTCTCTTACTTGGTTCACTTCCAGGTTTTCCTTCCTGTTATCGTTTTCGTTCTCGCCCTGAACTAAATATTTGTCCTCGTCTTCTTTGTCATTCTTTTCCTCATTTTCAACCTCGTCTCGGTTTGTTTTTTCACGATCTCTCCCTGTCTTGAACTTCGGTTTGTCATTGTTCTCTTGTCCCGTTGCCTTAAAAATAAAGTATCGTATCAGGTTTCTGTTTTCCTTCAAGCCTCGTCTAACTTTAAACTTGGCCTTGGGCTTCCTCGCGCCGTTCATCACCACCCAAGCGCCTTTGCGTCCTTCCATGACCATCGCCCTTAACCGTAGTCTTGCCGTTCTCCTCCATTACATCGAACAGAAACAAGAACATTCCCCTTGATATCACCTAGTTTTTGGTTTGGCACGAAAACGCAGTGTTGCTGGCAGAGTCGCCGTACAACGCAAAGAGAAACATGCTAAACAAAATAGTATAAATGAGGACAAAGACTATAAATGTCAGGGTTAGTCCTGCAGCACCCCATCCCCAGCTTCATACAGAAATGCATTACACTCACGAAGGATGAATAGAAGCGACCAATTTGCATAAAAGGTGAGCAGGTAAATTCAGGAGTTAGTTTCCGCTTAAAGTCACGGCATCGCAGCCATGACGGCGCGGTGTTGTTCTTGTTGTTGCTGCTGTTATTACTGCTATGGTCTTTTGTTTACTCTACAATGGAAACGAAACAAAACAAAATTACTCAGGACAGCAGAGTGAATCGACTAAGGATGTTTGTCCTACATAACAAAAAATAGTAGATAGTAGTAACAGATAACACACACACACACACACAAAAAAAAGGAAATGTACAAAAAGCCACTCTCGCGTTTAAATTATGAAATGTGCACAAAAACTAATACACACAAACTATAAAACACGGGGAGTTTATCAACACGCAAAACTGGTACTAAAACGAATAAAAAAATATTGATAAAATTTAGCACACACATACACACACACACACGACCGCACACACACGGCCCGGTAGCTCAGGGGAAGGGCGTCTGGCTCACAACCAGAAGGACCGGGGTTCAATTCCCGGCCGGGTGAAGATAAGTTGGGTTTATCTTCTTTCACGCGTAGCCCCTGTTCACCTAGCAGTGAATAGGTACGCGATGTCAGGCAAGGAGTTGTGACCTCGTTGTCGCGGTGTGTTGTGTGTGCGTGGTCTCAGTCCTACCCAAAGATCGGTACTACGAGCTATGTGCTCTTCCGTAGGGGAATGGCTGTCTGTCTCGAGAGAGACCCGCAGCAGACCAAGAGGTGAATTACACACACACACACACACACACACATTTGGGGAGGCGGTGGCTGAACAGATAGCGAGACGGCCCCGCGTTCAGGAGGACGCGAGTTCAATCCCCGACCGGTGCCACCAAGCTGGGATTTTTCAGCCGCCGCCGAGTGGCTTAAAACTACCCACATGCTGTTCAGAAGACCACCTATCAACCCGGACTCTAGATTCTAGGATTAAAGATGAGCTCCGGGAGGGCAGCATGAGCCAATGCAAGATGGCGCCACTATAAACACTCGCCTGCGCCAGAACGGGCTGGGCCGACCATCAGGCCCCACCGGGAAGAAGCCTTGGACCGACCATCAGGATCCACCGGGAAGAAGCCTACCACCGTAATAGGCCAAGACGTAAAAAAAAAAAAAAAAAAACGCGCACGCGACCGCACACACACACACACACACACATACACACTATCAATTCAGGCCTTTCCTCTCTAGATAGTGTTCCCACGTGGCGCTCACAGGCCGATGAAAGCGAAGGGAGTTATATTATGTAAAAACAAACAAATATTCAGCCGCTCCAGTAAAGGAGGACGATGATGATGATGATGATGATGATGATAATGATGATGATGATGAGGAGGAGGAGGTAGAGGAAGAAGAGGAGGAGGAAGAATAAAGGAGGAAGCAGGTGAATATACAAATTTAAAAACGGTATCTTTAGTAATATATTCATGTACCGACACACACACACACACACACACACACACACACACACACACACACTCATTGCAAAGCTAACGTCCCTAACTAAATGAATCATTCTAGTGATGGCTATAAAGAGGCGTGAATGTTCTTAATATTATTGATAATGAATAATTATAAAATTAAATAGTCGAAATATTTTACTAATAAAAGTAGTGGTATGGATATTATTTTTTTATAAATATTATCATTCTAGTAGTAGTAGTAGTATCATTATTACTATAATTAGTATTGGCTACTATAACTATTAGCATTACTATTATTGTTGTTGTTATTATTATTATTATTATTATTATTATTATTATTATTATTATTATTATTATTATTATTATTATTATTATTATTGCTGTTGTTTTTATTGTTATTGTTGAGGTTATAATCATAAATTAGTAGTAGTAGTAGTGGTAATAGCAGTAGTAGTAGTAGTAGTAGTAGTAGTAGTAGAAGTAGAAGTAGTAGTAGTAGTAATAATAATAATTATAGTAATAATAATAATAATAATAATAATAATAATAATAATAATAATAATAATAATAATAATAATAATAATAATAATAATAATAATAATAATAATAATAATAATAATAATAATAATAATAATAATAATAAAAATAATAATAATAATAATAATAATAATAATAATAATAATAATAATAATAATAATAATAATAATAATAATAATAATAATAATAATAATAATAAATAACAATAATAAAATTGCTAGTAAAAATAATAACAATAACAGTAATAATAATAATAATAATAATAATAATAATAATAATAATAATAATAATAATAATAATAATAATAATAATAATAATAATAATAATAATAATAATAATAATAATAATAGTAATAATAATAACAATAAAAAGAAGAAGAAGAAAAAGAAGAAGAAGAAGAAGATGAAGAAGAAGAAGAAGAATTACACCAACAAAAATTATAATTATAACACGGAAGAAAAGGTAAAATAGAAGCAGCTAAAGGCCAAAGAATAAGAGGGAAAGGAGAAGAGTAAGCGAAAGTAAACTCTATTATGCTATGCAAATCACCTGCATCAAGAAGTTGAGGCCAAAGAATATATAAAGAATTATACCTTGAGAGGAGAAAAGAAACGGGAGAGTGATAACAATAATAATGTTAGTAAAAATAATAATAATGATAATATTAATAATGATAATAATTACAATAATAATAACAATAACTATAATAATAATAATAATAATAATAATAATAATAATAATAATAATAATAATAATAATAACTACCTAATAATAACTAATAACAATAATTATAAGAAGAAGAATAAAAGAAGAACATTATGAAGAAGCATAAAGATGATAACGAAGAAGAAAAGGAAGAAGAAAAAAGTCGACGACGATGACGAAAAAGTAAATATAGAAGAAAATAATAGTAGTAGCGGTAGTGGTGGTGGTTATTACAGTTATATTTCATAATCATGTTTAACCTTCAGCGCGGGACACAGCCCGTAGCCTCACTTGTCTGTTCTTTGTTTGCCGGGATGAATGGGCCGACGGGCTGGTACTTGTTTTTGGTCCTGTTCTTGTCGGTAATGTTCGCTTATTTTGGTCGTTAAGGGTCTCCTCTTTCTCCTTCTGCTCCTTCCTCCTCCTCCTACTTCTTGTACTTCTTCTAGTCTCTTTCGACGCCCTACCCCACTTCTTACTACCGCTACCGCCCCTCCTACTACTATTATCAAATTGTAATTTTTCCTATTACATGCCTCACCAATCTCTTGTCCTTCTACAATAAAGTATTTGAGGCGGTTGACAGAGATGAAAATTATGATGTAATCTATCTTGATTTTAGTAAAGCGTTTGACAAAGTTCCTCACCAACGACTGTTGCTTAAATTACAGGCTCACGGAGTAGAGGGTAAAGTTTTGAACTGGATCAAGGTGTGGCTTAGCAATAGGAAGCAAAGAGTGCAAATCAATGGTAAAAGATCTGACTGGGGATGTGTTACGAGTGGGGTCCCACAAGGTTCGGTATTAGGTCCACTTTTGTTTATTATTTATATCAATGACTTAGATACAGGAATTAGTAGTGATATTAGTAAATTTGCAGATGATACCAAGATCGGTAGAGTAATTGAGTCGGATCAGGACGCTAGTATTCTCCAGGGTGAACTCAACAGATTGTATGACTGGGCGGATAAATGGCAGATGGAGTTCAATGTAGGGAAGTGCAGTATTCTGAGTGTAGGTAGGAACAACCCCTCACATAACTATTGCTTAAATGACACTCTCATAAGCAGGTCTGGGTGCGAGAGGAATTTAGGGGTCTTAGTGAGCTCTGATCTCCGTCCAAGGGCACAATGCATTCAAGCTAGAAATCGAGCAAATAGGGTACTGGGATTTATTTCAAGGAGCGAAGAAGCCCCGAAATCTTCCTCAAACTATATTTAGCATTAGTTAGACCTCATCTTGACTATGCAGTTCAGTTATGGTCACCTTACTATAGAATGGATATCAAAATGTTAGAATCGGTGCAGAGGTGGATGACTAAGATGATTCAGGGGTTGGGAAACTTGCCATACGAGAAAAGACTGAAACAGTTAAACTTGCATTCTCTAGAAAGGCGAAGGGTGCGTGGAGACATGCTCGAGGTTTATAAATGGATGAAGGGCTTTAATATGGGAGACATTCATAAGGTTTTGTTGGTAAGAGAACCGGGTAGGACACGAAGTAATGGGTTTAAACTGGATAAATTCAGATTCAACAGGGACACAGGCAAAAATTGGTTTACAAACAGGGTGGTGGATGAGTGGGATAGGCTTAGCAGTCACGTGGTGAGTGCCAATACAATTGTCACATTCAAAAATAGACTAGATAAATTCATGGACAGCGATATTAGGTGGGGTTAGATACACGGGAGCTTAGGGTCAAAGGAGCTGCCTCGTACAGGCCTACCGGCCTCTTGCAGACTCCTGCGTTCTTATGTTCTTATGTACTACTCCTATCCCTATTCCTACTACTACTACTACTACTACTGCTGCTGCTGCTGCTACTACTACTACTACTGCTACTACTACTACCACTACTACTACTACTACTACTACTTCTATTGTTACTACTACTACTACTACACTGTACTATTACTACTTTTTTTTCAGCACAGAAAACAACTTAAGGACAACAAAAAGAAAATATAGAAAAAAAGCCGCTAACTGTTGCTCAACAAAGCGAAAAGTATAGACTGGCCAAAAGAGAGGTCAATTTCGAATGGAGAGGTGTCTTGATACACCCCTTGAAAGAGGTTAAGTCATAGGCAGGAGGAAATACATATGAAGGAAGGTTGTTCCAGAGTTTACCAGTGAAGGGGATGAATGAATGGAGATAATGGTTAACTCTTGCATAAGGGGTTTCGACAGTAAAGGAATGAGCTTGAGTAGAAAGTCGAGTGCAGCAGGGCCGCGGCAAGGGGGGAAGCATGCAGTTAGCAAGTTCAGAAGAGCAGTCAGCGTGAAAATTGATAGAAGATAGAAAGAGATGCAACATTGCGGCGGATTTTAACAGGTAGAAGACTGTCAGTAAGAGGAGGGGAGACGATGAGACGAAGAGCCTTAGACTCCACTCGGTTCAAGAGAGCTGTGTGAGTGGAGCCCCCCCCCCCCACACACACACACACGTGAGATGCATACTCCATACGAGGGCGGACAAGGCCCTTATATATGGGAAGCATCTGTGCAGGGGAGAAGAACTGGCGGAGACAATACAAAACGCCCAACCTCGAGGAAGCTGATTTAGTATGAGAGGAGATGTGAAGTTTCCAGTTGAGATTTTGAGCTAAGGATAGACCGAGGATGTTTAGTGTAAAAGAAGGTGACAGCTGAGTGTTGTCGAAGGATAAGGGATAGGTGTTTGGAAGATTGTGTCGAGTTGATAGGTGGAGAAATTGGTTTCTGAGGCATTGAAGGACACAAGGTTTCTTTTACCCCAATCGGAAATGATAGCAAGGTCTGAGGTTAAGCGTTCTGCAGCCTCCAGTCTGGAGTCTTACAATTCCTGTTGAGAGGGTCTTCAGTTGAAAGAAGTTGAATAATGCAGAGTGGAGTCGGCAGCGTATGAGTGGATAGGACAGTTTGTTATGGAAAGAAGATCATTGATGAATAACAGGAAGAGAGTGGCTGATAGGACAAAGCCCTGTGGAACACCACTGTTGATAGGTTTGGGGGAAGAACGTTTTTAGTGACTACTACTACTACTAATATTATTAATAATAATAATACATTGTAATACTACTCCTACTTCTATTATTACTACTACACTGTACTACTACGCCTACTACTACTATTACAATTAATGTAACTACTTCCTCAACTACTGTACCTTAACCCACATACCGCCCCCTTCTCTTCCTACAATTCATCTCTCCGCTTTTCACTTCACGAAAGCCCTTTTCCATAACCCCCGGTCGGCCAATAAATGAACTAAGGTCTAACGACATTTAACTTTTTTTTTCTGTACTGGAACATTTCACTGTCTCTACTCTCTTGTGTGTCTCTGTTCTCTCTCTCTTCTTGTGTGTGCTCTCTAGTCACTCGAAGATTTGCGGGGACGTGTTGGGAAACCGCTGCCTTGGGATTCGGTAACGGCTGGTCCGAGAAAATAATAACCCCTGAGATGATGAAGCTATGTAGCAGTCCTATGGTGGATGTGGCTGGCGGAGGCTGAGAAACAGACGAGAGGCTGTGATGAGGTGACTGGTAATGTTACTTGTTGTGTTTTTGTTCAGGCTGGTAATGGCTGTGTGGTAGTAGCCATGGTGGTGACTGTGGTGGTGATGTTGGTCTGATTTTCTGGTTTGCCGCGCGTGTTGGAGATTTCTTTTTCCACCTAATATTTGGTTCCCCAGAATGTAATTATATAAATAATTTTTATTACTTTAAATTCAATTATATATTAATTCCTTTCCTCTTTTTTCTCTCCTGTCACCTTTCTTCTTCGTCCACCACCAGATCCCCACCATATCCACCACCTAGAACAACAACAACACCACAACCACCACTATCAACACTATGATCATCACCACTACCGCTGCCAGGCCATCGTCATAACCACCACTACCAAAAACACCACCATCACCATCACCATCACCACCACCAGCACCACCAGCACCGCTAAAACAATCAACACTATTACCATCACCACTACCACTGCCAGGCCACCGTCATTGCCACCACCGCCACAAACACCACTATCACCATCATCACCATCACCACCACTACATCAATCAACACTATTACCATCACCATCACCATCTTTACCACTAGCACCACCAGTACAACAATCAACACTATCACCATCGTTATTACCACAACCACCACCATCACTACAGCAATCAACACTATCACCACCACTACAACAATCAGTTCTCACTATCACCACCACCACCCCTACAACAATCAATACCTACTATCACCACCACCATTACAACAATCAACACTCACTATCACCATCACCACCACAGCTCCCCCTGCAATCACTACACACTCACTCACCGCCACCGCCACCACTGTCACCAATACCATCACTGCCACCACCACTACCACTATCGCTGCTTCCATCACACTGTCAACTAGCACCATTACCACCTCCACCACTACTACAATTAGCAGCAGCAGCAGCAGCAGCCCCAGCACCAACCACCCTCCACCACCACCATCATCACCACCACGACCACAACCACCAATAGTGATAGCAGCAGCCCCACCACCACCACCACTACCACCACCACCATCACCACCACGACCACAACCAACACCATCACCACCACTATTAGCAGTAGCATCACCACCATCGCAACCATCACAACCACCCCCACTACTGTTAACAGGCGCACTGGCAGCAGCAGCAAAAGCACCACCACCACCACGAACAACAACACCATTACCACCACCACCACCACCACCATCATCATTACCACCACCACCACCACGGCCAACACAACCACAACCACCACCACCACTACTACCATCACAACCACCACCGCCATCGCCGCCACCACCACCACCACCATCATTACCACCACCACCACCACGGACAACACAACCACAACCACCACCACTACCATCACCACCACCACCGCCATCGCCGCCACCACCACCACCACCGCCACCGTCGTCCCCGTCACCCCGACCACCGTTGTCTTAATAATTATTCAATCTCATTATTCACCTATGCATTCCCTTATCCTTTTATTTTGCTCCCAGCTGGTCTCTGAGCTCCACGGCGCCTTTGTTGCACTAATTACATTTTCTTTCTCTTCGAATTATTTCTTCCGTTCTTTGGCCTTAATTATGCTAAATTAATTATTTTTTTTTATCTAACATCATTGTGTGTGTGTGTGTGTGTGTGTGTGTGTGTGTGTGTGTGTGTGCATTTAAAATTTTTACTTGTTCATATCGTGGATATATTGGTTTATTCCGAGTCATTTTATTAGTCTGTGTGCTTTCCATCAACGCTTATTGAATTTGTTTATCAATGGAAAAATATTAGTATGCCAGTCTGTCTTCACTTTAGCTGCGTGCGTCTCCCATCACATGGTCAATGTATCTGTTTTTTTTTTGTGTGTGTGTGAATTCCATTTTGCTGACCCGTCTGTTCGTGTACCTATACACTTCCAGCGAGCGTCTCAATCCACTTCTCTGTTTTTCAACTCGCCCATTTGTCCATCCATTTACCTGTCAACACACTCGACTGTCCCGTTCTTCATATGCCCCTGGTTATCTCTGACACCTGCATGCCCTTCTGCTGCCCCATCTGTCCCTCTGGACTTCCTTGAGCGTACTGACACACACGGAAATACTAAAGCCCCTTTCCCACCTTTACGAATTATATGCCAATGAGCTACGAACTTGACATCGTAAAACATCGTGAGAAAAGTAGTCCCGAATTCCCCCCGATGTGTGATTTGACAACTTGCGTCTACGAACCGCTACGAAGTGACTACGACAGACCTACGAGTTAAACACGAAACACTACGAAATTTGAATCCCGATAGGTTACGATAAGATACGATTTGATCACGATCACTTACGAATTATCTAAGATGCTCTACGAACAACCTACGAAGACCTACAAAGACCTACGAACCATCACGAAAGTGGTGCGAACGATTCCAAATAGTCAAGGTGTCCTCGGGCGTGTGTATAAATAGGGGGATGTAGGTGAGGCTTCACATTCCCAGTCCAATCGCCGCCGTACAACATGGATTTATCTGGCTGTGATTCCATCGACAGATAAGTGCTTTTGTTACACAGTGACATAGAAATTGATATCGTTGAGCTGGAGTTGATCCTGTGTTTTGGTCTTCTCCACCACTACAAAAAGAAGAAAAAACAAAAGCTGAGGGCATATTGGACCAAACCATGGTTATTACGACGAACTTCCTTTGGGCATTATGAAAACCTTATGAAGGAGTTAGCCCTAGAAGACCCGTGAAGAAGACCAAACTATGTTCAACGAGCTGCTGCAGAGGGTGGGTCCAAGAATTGAGAAAAATGACACGTTCTTTCGGAAGGCCATAGAGCCAGGGCAGAGACTGGCAATTACTCTACGATACCTGGCAACAAGAGACAGCTATAAGAGTCTTCAATACACTTTCCGTGTGGCCCACAACATCATCTCCAAGATAGTACCTGAAACCTGCGAGGCAATCGTACAAGAATACCTAGAGGAGGTTCTGCCGTGCCCTAAAACACCTGAACAGTGGAAGGAAGTGGCATCCCTTTTCGCAAAAAGGTGGAATTTTTACCAAACTGTTGGTGCTCTGGACGGCAAGCATATAGCTATACGGTGTCCTCCAGGCGGGGGCTTCATATATTACAATTGTAAAGGATTCCACTCCATTGTTCTTCTCGCCCTGGTGGATGCTGACTAAGTTTCTGTATGTGGATGTTGGAACCCCAGGAGCTTCCTCTGATGCCGGAATATTCTCAGCAACAGCACTACGGTCTGCTTTGGAGGAGAATCTTGTTGGTCTGCCTCAACCTAAACTCTTACCTAACAACAACACACCCATTCCATACTTTCTGGTTGGAGATGACGCTTTTCCACACAGAAACAGAAACAATCAGGAAAGAATATTCAACTACAGACTATCAAGGGCACGCCGGGTAGTTGAGAATGCATTTGGAATAATGGCAAGCAGGTATGATGATCATTTTTTATGAAATAGGAATATTTCTAACATGTGTGAGTCTGTACCTTTGAACCAATTCTTTGAACTTGTATGAAATATCCATTATACGTATTCTTTTGTTGATTCATATGAACATGGTTTAAAAATGAACATATGTATTTTTTTGTTGATTCATACGTACATAAAGTTTAAACAAAGGGTTTTCACGATACCATTCACCAAGATCAACCTCCTGAGCGTCAGTGATAATCGTGTAAGTCCTTTTCTGCTTTTTTTTTTCCTTTTTTTTCATCCCCTTATCTGCATCAGGCAACACCTCTTTCCTGGCTTATATTGGAGGCACCGTTATCTCTTCTGCGCCCAACTCCTCCTCAAGTTCTTGCGTCGGGGATATCAACTCCTGGCTGCTTTGATCTCCGTCATCTCTCCATTCCTCGCGTTCTGGGGCACAGAGTTATATACTAGAGGGTTCAACTCCATTCTCTCGCCACGGTGAGAGGTGAAGCCACTGCTCCTGCCTGTAACTCTGTGGTCGGCCGCCATGGGGTGACGGATTGGCGACCTTTCCATGATTCCACATGTTTACACTTAACCACTATTAGCTAGCCACCATTATGATATTTTGGAAAACCGAGCCAATCATCGTGTTGATGAGACATTGCTGCATATCATCATAACAAATTTATTGCACTCAGGTATACCTACGAAAAAATAATGATAAAAATACATGGTAGCGTATAAACATATTTGTTCACCTTTTTTGCTTCAACTCCTCGTCATTCATGTACTTTTTATTGCATTAGATTTTCGTTTACAGTTTCAAATTCAGCACATTTTTCCGATTCAGATGGTATATGACATGTACCAATGTAACAATAATCAGGTGGTAAAAAATGGACAAGAAAATAACAAGTCTATCTGACAGAGGATCGCCGAGGTGCTGCTAACTTGACAATAGCAGTAGCAGACATAACTATGTGATGTTAAATTTCTCTCTGTCTCGCCATCCGTCACCCTAAGATGGCCGCCAGTTGCTTCAAAATCCAGGCTCTGGGAATCCTCTATGTATTTAACTCTGTGGTTCTGGGGTCGCAGTGGCGAAGCTTGGGGAATCTGGGTTGTCTATAGCGACGGGCAC
Organism: Eriocheir sinensis; assembly: GCF_024679095.1. Classification (NCBI taxonomy): domain Eukaryota; kingdom Metazoa; phylum Arthropoda; class Malacostraca; order Decapoda; family Varunidae; genus Eriocheir; species Eriocheir sinensis. The sequence continues at coordinate 5,623,133 of NC_066522.1, forward strand.
TACCTTCTTTCCTGGTTATAACTGACGTGACGTTATTCGTAGTATGTCTTCTTAGGTCATTCTTATCGCATTGTATCTCTTCGCAGATTACTCGTAACTCATCTTGGTAAACATCGTAGCGCATCGTGAGACTGCCTTGCGTAGATACGCACTTCATTTCACACATCGTGGACACTTCTTACGATGCGTTACAAACATCGTGGTCAATTAATGATTATCGTAGTACATCTTAGCAGCATCGTAGGTCATCGTAACAAATCTTAACGGTTCTTGGATGAAGTCGAAGTTCATGATGAATGACGAACCGCTACGATGTACCACGATGCTCCAAAATACCGTTCAAATCTTCTACAATGCACCCCAACGATGCACCTACGATGACTTACGAAATTTGACATCCAAGCGCATTGTGAAAAAATTTCAAACTTGTTTAAAAATTTTCGCCAGTATCGCGAACCACCTCGATGCAACACGAGCCGCGAAAAAGTTGTCTACGAATGAAGCCGATGCTGACCACCAAACCTCACGATGCGTCACGATGTCTAGTTCGCAGCTCATCGGCATAGAATTTGTGAAGGTGGGAAAGGGAATTAAACAGTCTGCAGGAGGCCGGGCCGTTTACACTAAACGGTTCTTGAAGACATGTTCTTCACGTTTGCCATCCCCGATAAAAGTCTATCTCGGTAATGAGCAGAAAAGCTATTCGTGACAATTTCTCTCTCTCTCTCTCTCTCTCTCTCTCTCTCTCTCTCTCTCTCTCTCTCTCTCTCTCTCTCTCTCTCTCTCTCTCTCTCGGCACTTCCATTCCGTCCTTCTCTTTTGACATGATACTTTACATGCTAAACATGTCCTCCCTCTCCTACGCTCCATCCCTCACTGCCTCCCTCCCAGCTCCCCTCCTTCCTTCCTCCTTCAATCCAAACTTACCCAATCAGTCCCCTGAATCCCTCCCTCCCGTTCTCCCTCCTACTAGTGTTAACAAGTTATCTTTCCCTCCTCTCATCCTTCTCTCCTTCCCCCTTCCCTCAATGATTACCAAGTTAGGGCCTCTCCACCCCTCCTCCTGTCCAAAGTTACACACAAAATCTGAATTATTCTTCCCCTCCTCTTTCCTTCACCCTTCCCCTCCGCCCTCTTTTATTTGATCCTCCAAATCCTAATCTATCTCACTTTTTAAATCTTCTCCTGCTCCCATTATCTCTATCTCCACTGCATCTTTCTCTTTTGTGCAGTATACATGCTTCTACCGACTATTTCATCCTCCAATCTCATCACGACATCCCTCTGCTCATAACCGAGAGGTCCTGTTTTTTTTATCCCCTGCTGGAGTGGAGATGGCTGGGCGCTCTCCTCACACCCAGGCCTTTGTTTACCCAGCAGCCCTCACGTACCGGTGTCGTGTTCCTGGCTGTCCTCCCGCGAACTGCGCATGCTCAGAAGCGAATATAAATAAACAAAGACTTGCTGATAAACATCCCCCGCATCCCCCGACCGCATGGCTTTCCTCACTTTGCTCCCCACCCCCTCCTCATGAACCTATGATGCCCTCTAGCCCCCCCCAAAACAAATCTGCCAAAATTACGTGCCTGCATATGCACATTGAGACATTTTTTTTTTTAAATAGCAAGATGCGATTTCCCGCAATTTACTCCTGAATCACGGCATAAAGGCTATTTATTGGCCCCTCACTTCTTTTATTACAAAACAGCGCTGTACTGGATTCATGAATGTTTTTCCTATAAAATAAACATTATGCTCTTCCTAGCTGGAAAACACTGGGGGAACAGCCATGTATAAGCGACCAGCTGCGTACACGGATGCATGTTCATAGCGATCCCCCTTTTTGTTTGTAAACAAATGGGGGACAGCCAGGAATAGAGGGCAGCCAGGAACAGATGGGTGTTCATAGCGATCCCCCCTTTGGT
>NC_066522.1:5630057-5717557 GCF_024679095.1 Eriocheir sinensis
AGGCGCCGTGCCCCGCAGCCTCACGCCTTGCATCACGGGTCACTGGCTAAACAATCATAGACTCCTTTAAGGAAGGACTGGAACGTCAGGACCTCGGGGTTTTTAACTTGAGTCTGAGAGACTTCATGCCTGATTTTTTTAAAATTGACATATGTTATGTATTTTCAAATTTTAAGATCATTTTGCTCCCACAACTTTTCCTGTTTTTATCTCGTTTTCTATGCAAATCCCATTTTCTGTTCAAATCTCACTGACTAATGTGTTTTGTTTCTGTGATGGGACACCTTATGTAAAAGTCATATCCTTCCCAAAAGATCCTGAGAAGAGGGAGAGATGGATATTGGCAATGCCGAATGAGAAAGAAAGCTTGAGACGCTTGAAGGAGATATATATTTGTGAGACACATTTCAATTGTGAATGGGTGTCAGTTAAGGGTCCAAACAACCTCCATCAATATTTCCTGGAATACCAAAATCAGCTTTGAAGCAGGTTACCTCAGCCCCACGCCCAACATCATCTTCTACATCACGATCAAGAGCTAAAAAGGTGCATGCAGCTGCTGAGGCTGCAGACAAAATCCGAGATTTCGACCAATTTCGCGCCAAAATTAGCTCCTATTTTCCTGGTTTTAACGTCATAAAAGACCAGAAAAATCTCTACCTATCAAGAACTGACGCTACTGGACAAACTGTCAAGCAGTTCTTTCATCTACAACAAGTCAACTCACCTTTTGGATTCCTATTCTTGAATAGAGTTGAGAAAGATGGCATTGAGGTGCCTAAACGACTTTTTCCTTTGCAAAAGAACAGCTTGCTCTCAAAATGGTCCCAGATTAGATCCATAACTGAACAGGTAAACACCTATGAGTACACAAGCCAGGAAAGTCTTCAGTACATAATAAGCCAGCTCTGCAAAATGACTGAGGCACACGAGCTTCCTCATTTAACCTTCATTCTGTCACAGCTGCGGCTTGTGTTCAAACCTCCTGATGGTCGTCGATTTCATACCGACACTCTGATATTCGCAATGCAGCTTCACAACATATCACCCAGTGCATACAAAATGATTCGTCGATCTGGCTTAATCATTCTACCATCAACAAAAAAGATAAAAGAGGTGCTTTCTAGTAGTCTGCAGGACTCCAACCTCAAAACGTTATTCGACCAGCTTAAGCCGCAGCAGCGTTTGGTGAATCTAATGTTTGATGAAGTAAAGCTGATCGAGACATTGCGATTTTCTGGAGGACATGTTCTAGGATATGCTCAAAACGTTGCAGCGGGTAGTGGCCATCAAATGCTTGCTTCACATGCTATGGTTGTTGAAGTTGCCTGCCATTTTGGTGGTCCACGCTATATTCTACGCGTTTTACCCTGCAAAAAGCTAGCTGCCGATAAGCTGAGTGAACTTCTTACTGAAGCTGCCTCAGCTGTAGTTGGTGCTGGCGGTACTGTGATTTCTTTGATATGTGACAATTGCAATACCAATCGCAGTGTTTATTCGAAACTTGGAGGACCTGGAAGTTGTCAAGTGCTATCCATTCAAGAGCAATCTATGTTCTTAGTGTACGACTACGTGCACATCTTCAAAAATGTTCGTAACAACTGGATTACTGTTGATGGCCAGACACTCTCATTTCTTGTACATGGCAATGAGTACAAAGCTTACTGGAGTGATATTCGGAAACTTTATGAGATCGACCGAGCTACTCCTATTCGCTTAACCAAGCTGACGCACACCGCTGTTTTCCCCTTCAACGCCAGAGCGTACCCTTAGTATGTCAGGTGTTCAATGACAAGACTGTCGCTGCCTTAAAGACCTTCAAGGATTCATTGGGCATCAGCGAAGGCACCATCATTCTCACCCAGACAATGAGTGAGTGGTTCAAGATGATGAATGTGAAAGACCGTTTCTCAGCTAGACATCTACGTGACGAATCCAGACAGCCTTGGACAGCAGACTGTACATCTTTCACTAAGTTGGAGGACGCCTGCCAAATTATATCGACCTGCACATGGCAAGGAGGTAGTGGTCGTAAGCTGAAGTTAACTAAGCAAACTGCTGAAGCATTCATTGTGTCTACACGTAATAATGTGGCTGCTGCCAAATTGCTTCTGGCAGAGAAAGACTTTGACTACGTTCTTCCTGCTATATTCGCGGATGAAGCCTTGGAAAAGTTTTTCGGTCAAGCCAGGCAAAGAAGTGGTGGAAACTTCTACATTGATGTAGTTGACATTATGGCTGCAGCAAAAGTTACAAATTTGCAGACACTTCTAAAGCATGACATTATGCCAGAATCTAGTTCTCGTGTGCTTGATTGCGACAAGAATTGTACTTCTTCCATAAATCCAGATGAGCGAAGTGAACTCATTGACGAGATCACTCCTCAAGACACTCGGGAGCTCTTGAGGTCTGCTGATAACCTTAAGCATAAAGTTGTATATTTGGCTGGATACCTTGTTCATAAATATTGTAATAGCACTAGTATGGAGGATATCATGGATGATGAAGATGGTAACGAGGTGTCATCTGAGTTCTTAGATCATTTGAATAGAGGTGGACTGAGTGTGCCAACTATTTCAACTGTCTTTTTGGTACATAATGCCTATAATTTGCGTGCCATGACTAAAATGCATTGCCGCTTTCATTTTGCTGAATTGTTATCTTTTGTAGATGCACCTTTAGCTACTAATAATGCAGCATGTACGACTTTAGCCAACATTCTATTGAAAGCTCAGGTTCTCAATGTAAGTGACAAAGAAAAGGCTGTGAGATGCCTCAGGAGGCAAGAAAAGCTCTCCATCTAGCGATGTTCATCTAATCAAATGTTAATGTCTTTGAGTTTTGTTGTGATGAGAAATACCGTTCTTTATTCTTATTTTAGTGTTTCATTGTTTTAGGGCTTGTTTGGAATGTTTGAGTAATACAATATTTGACAATATATATTAAATTTGGACAGAACTACAGACTTACCTCTTATTATAATCAGCCATCCCTCACCATCTATGAGTTACAAACAAAAACGAGTAAAAATGACCAAAATTCACTATTTTGACCTTGAAATATGACCTTTTGACCTTGAAGATGATGAAGATGACCCCAGGTGGTGTTGAAAATGTCACTATTGAACTCACCGTCCTCAAAAACCCCCATTTTGACTCAGAGAACGTGTTTCTAGCCCTTCTTAGAAGTCATTTTAGTCCAGGACTCAATTTAATCCTTCAGACTCAAGTTAAAAACCCCGATCAGGGGACGTTCCAGTCCTTTCTTGAAGGACGATATATGACAATATATATTAAATTCGGACAGCTCTGCAGACTTGCCTCATATTATAATCAGCTATCTCTCACCATTTATGAGTTACACACAAAAAACGAGCAAAAATGACCAAAATTCACAAATTTGACCTTGATAAATGACCTTTAGACCTTGAAGATGACCCCAGGTGGTGTTGAAAATGTTACTATTGAACTCACCATCCTCAAAAACCCCCATTTTGATCCAGAGAACGTGTTTCTAGCCCTTCTAGAAGTCATTTTAGTCCAGACTCAAGTTAATCTTTCAGACTCAAGTTAAAAACCCCGAGCAGGGGACGTTCCAGTCCTTCCTTAAAGGAGTCTATGTAAACAATACACAATACAAGTCTCCATCTGGTACTTACAGGTCTGTGAAGAAGTTCCGTAGCACAAGGAACACTGAGCCTCAATATTGTGTTTATTAGAGCATTGGAGAACACGAGTTATTACAGAAAACTATTACTGATGTGAGAATGACAGGCAACACTACGCACGCGGCCACCACGATGAAGACACTGTCCGTTTTCTTGTGTTGGCCGTGGACTCGCCTGTCGATGTGTTCGGGTTATTATTTGGCCCCATGCTGCAATGTTTTATACAAGAACACGTTGAAAAATGTGATAATGTTTTCATTCCAAGTTGCATTTATGCCTCTCTATCATTAACTCTAATAGCCTCATTGATTGCATAAAGATAGTATTACAACATAATTCATAGCCTAGTCATCATCATTGAGAGCATTGCGACCAGCCATGAGTGTCCTGAAAAACGAGTGTACTGGAAAACAACGAATTTTGGAACTTATTTTATTTTTAGGCGAGAGGACATAAATAACCTCATTACATGAATTTAATGTATGTAATAGGTTTAATCACCTCTAACCAACATTTTCCACTCGACTTTATAGCCTGCCGTATTACATTAACCATAAAGAGACATGCCAGTCCTCGTCGACGGACCGACTCAGTCGGCTAGATTTCGATCGCCGACAGAGTCGGTCTGTTGGCATCCTGCTACGGGCCGCCATTAGGCTAAACCCGTGCTCCCCCGCGCAGGGAGGGAGCATTCTTGCCCTCTTAACGGGCCGTCATCGGACAAGGGCCCGTTCCCCTAGTGATACTAGGGGTAAATCTTTAACAACAACAACATTAACCATACGTTACCTTTGTTCCCACGTCCATATTTATACGGCCACAGTCTACAAGCGAGCCACATGTGTAGCCTACTCTAGATGCATATTTTCTTGAGATTCACTCGCGTCACTTACTGTATGCAGATTGGCGGCGCAAAGTAATAAACCCAGCGAGTCTGCATGATAATGACGGCCGCTGTTTGACACGACGGAACGTTGGCTCGTTAGGAAAGGCAGGTGGTGGCGGCGGTCCTGATGGTGGGAATAGTTGAGACTCCTGCTACTACCACCCCCACCACCTGGCGGCCTCGTGTCCCCGTGTCCGTCTCACTAGTGCCATTAGTGGGATTGTAACACATGAGCATATTCCTGCAAAGTTTGTGATATTTAATACACGTTTAAAGAAATTGCAATTTTTTCACATTTTCATTTTCAACAACAAGATCGACTGCTTTTTAATGGTTCGGAATGGGAGCAGCCAGAGGTAATCACCAAAACGCAAACGTCATATCAGTGCAATGCTTGATAGCGGTGACTATGCGGGCCCAGAGAAGCCACGATGCAGGTGGTCCACATAAGACAAGACTTTGTAGGGTGGCGTTCTCAACCACAAAAAAATCCTTCATTCTCAGAGCACGAGTCAATTATTGAGTTTTGAGGCACCGCACCACCTCGGGGAGCCCACATGACTGCTGGGGCAAGAATCAATGGTCGTCAGGTTGTCCCCAATCATTATATGTTGTGGCAAAAGGGCTTGGTAATATTCAGGCAAATGAGGGAGCTTTTCACATTAATATTATTGTAGAGCGACATAACAACCGGGCATGCGATTTATCATCAAATATACATATTTGTGATGCCCAACATAATATTTCCACTGAATAAGAAATGACGGTCACGGAATATACGTAACCTAGGGTGAGTAGTGCATCGAAATGATACGTCAAGTAGGTGGGCACACACACACACACACACACACACACACACACGGGCGCGGGCGCGCGCACGCGCATACACACACAAACACACACACACACACATACACAAACGTAATTATCGTCTAATTAACCTGCGGTCGGATTTTACCTGAATAACACGGCTACCTATACCAAAATACAGCACGACGAGTCCAAGGCAACTCTGAGAGATGGCTGACCCACTGACTACTAACGAACTATTACTGTGACGAAACACCGCACTTCACCATTGAAATATACTGAAGGAGGGAACCTTTCTTGCCACACTTTATTCAAGGTTACAAAATAACTCCTAAACTGATGTCAGAAAAAGACATTTAGAGAATAATTGCATAACATTTTGTCAGCAAATCTCTCAGTAATTCCTCCATCACGCCTCAGCAGCATGTGACTCTGTACTTTAATTAAATATTAATAGGCTTTCCTCTACAGAACCCTGCTTTTGTATTTTTGCTAAAAAGTCAACCTTAACATTTATTGAAATTAATGCCTCGTGTCACCAATAATCTTTCTCCTTTTTTCCTGCTGTTTTCTAGCGGCAGAGCGTCCCAGGTAGCCAGTGGTGTAAGTAGCGGGTGACGAACTGGGCCATGAAGGCGACAAGCACCTCACTGTCACCTGCACCTGCAGCACCTCCCAAGGCGGCAGCCCTCCCCGTGGACCTCACGTGCGTAGATTTTTCTCTATTACAAGAGATAAATGCTGACCTTAACGTTGAAGTATTGTCTTAAACTTTTATCGATCCTCCGCATAAAAATGTAACAAAATCGATTCTTGAACGAAATGCAATAGATCGAATTGGCTATTAATACGCCTCTTCGCTGTTTTAGGCCCCTCGCTTGCGACTCCCTGGCAACTGTAACGATTTCCTATTTGTTTATCAAGTGTTCTACAGTGGCTGCGTTGCCTACCGCAGCAGGATGTGTAAAACTCCTCTTTTGAGACAAAAAGTCGATTTAACACCCATTGCCAACCCTTCCCCTCTCCACCAGTCCCATTACCAACCCTTCCCCTCTCCACCAGACCAATTACCAATCCCTCCCCTATCAACCAGTCCAATTACCAACACTTCCCCTAACCACCAGTCCCATTACCAATCATTCCCCTATCCACCAGTCCCATTACCAACCCTTCCCCTATCCACCATTCCATAACCAATCCTTTCCCTATCCACCAGTCCCATTACCAACCCTTCCCCTATCCACCATCCCATAACCAATCCTTCCCCTATCCACCAGTCCCATTACCAACCCTTCCCCTATCCACCATTCCATAACCAATCCTTTCCCTATCCACCAGTCCCATTACCAACTCTTCCCCTATGCACCAGTCCAATTATTAATCCTTCCCCTATCCACCAGTCCCATTAACAACTCTACCCCTATATACAAGTCCCATTACGAACCCTTCACCTCTCCACCAGTTCCATTAACAATCCTGCCCCTATCCACCAGTCAGATTACCAACCCGTCCCCTATCCACCAGTACAATTACCAACCCTTCCCCTATCCACCAGTACCAAAACCAACTCTACCCCTATCCACCAGTCCCATTACCAACCCTTCCCCTCTCCACCAGTCACATTAATAATCCTTCCCCTATCCACCAGTATCATTGCCAAACCGTCCCCTATCCACCAGTCCAATTACCCTTCCCCTATCCACCAGTCCCATTCCCAACCCGTTCGCTATCCACCGGTCCCATTACCAACCCTTCCCCTCTCCACTAGTCCCATTACCAACCCGTCCCTTATTAACGAATCCCATTACCAAGCCTTCCCCTCTCCACCAGTCCCATTACCAAACCGTCCCCTATCCACCAGTCCCATTACCAGCCCTTCCCCTCTCCACCAGTCCCATTACCAAGCCGTCCGCTATCCACAAGTCCCATTACCAATCCTTCCCCTATCCAACAGTCCCATTAACAACCCTTCCCCTATCACACAGGACCCATTACCAATACTTCCCCTCTCCACCAGTCCCATTACCAACCCATTCCCTCTCCACCAGTCCCATTACCAATACTTCCCCTCTCCACCAGTCCCATTACCAATCCTTCCCCTATCCACCAGTCCCATTATCAACCCTTCCCCACTCCACCAGTAACATTACCAACCCGTCCCCTATACACCAGTCCCATTACCAACCCTTCCCCTCTCCACCAGTCCCATTACCAACCCGTCCCTTATCCACCAGTCCCATTACCAATCCTTCCCCTATCCACCAGTCCCATTACAAACCCTTCCCCTATCCACCAGTCCCATTACTAATCCTTCCACTCTCCACCAGTCCCATTACCAACCTTACCCCTATCCACCGGTCCCATTACCAACCCTTCCCCTCTCCACCAGTCCCATTACCAATCATTCCCCTATCCACCAGTCCCATTACCAACCCTTCCCCTCTCCACCAGTCCCATTACCAACCCTTCCCCTATCCACCAGTCCCATTACCAATCCTTCCCCTCTCCACCAGTCCCATTACAAATCCTTCCCCTCTCCACAAGTCCCATTACCAATCCTTCGCCTATCCACCAGTCCCATTATCAATCCTTCCCCTATCCACCAGTCCCATTACCAACCCTTCCCCTATCCACCAGTCCCATTACCAATCTATCCGATATCCACCAGTCCCATTACCATCCCTTCCCCTCTCCACCAGTCCCATTACCAACCCTTCCCCTCTCCACCAGTCCGATTACCAACCCATCCCCTCTCCACAAGTCCCATTACCAATTCTTCCCCGATCCACCAGTCCCATTTATATTCCTTCCCCTATCCACCAATACCATTATTAACCCTTCCCCTCTTCACCAGTCCCATTAGCAACCCTTCCCCTCTTCACCAGTCCCATTACCAATCCTTCCCCTATCCACCAGTCCCATTACTAATCCTTCCCCTATCCACCAGTCTCATTACCAACCCTTCACCTATCCACAAGTCCCATTACCAATCATTCCCCTATCCACCAGTCCCATTACCAACCCTTCCCTTCTCCACCAGTAGGCGGTGGCTGAACGGATAACAAGACGGCTCCGCGTTCAGGAGGACGAGAGTTCAATCCCCGACCGGTGCCACCAAGCTGGGATTTTTCAGGAGCCGCCGAGTGCCTTAAAACTACCCACCTGCTGTCCAGAAGACCACCTATCAACCCGGACTCTAGATTCAAGGATTAAAGATGAGCTCCGGGAGGGCAGCATGAGCCAATGCAGGATAGCGCCACTATAAACACTCGCCAGCGCCAGAACGGGCTGGGCCGACCATCAGGACCCATTGGGAAGAAGCCTTGGACCGACCATCAGGATCCACCGGGAAGAAGCCTACCGGCGCAATAGGCCAAGACGTAAAAAAAAAAAAAAAAAAAAAATAGTCCCATTAACAACTCTTCCCCTATCCACCAGTCCCATTACCAACCCTTCCCCTATCCACCAGTCCCATTACTAACCCTTCCCCTATCCACCAGTCCCATTACCAACCGTTCCCCTCTCCACCAGTCCCATTACCAACCCTTCCCCTATCCACCAGTCCCATTACTAACCCTTCCCCTATCCACCAGTATCATTACCAACCCTTCCCCTATCCACCAGTCCCATTATTAACCCTTCCCCTATCCACCAGTCCCATTACCAACCCTTCCCCTATCCATCAGTCCCATTACCAACCCTTCCCCTATCCACCAGTCCCATTACTAACCCTTCCCCTATCCACCAGTCCCATTACCAACCCTTCCCCTCTCCACCAGTCCCATTACCAACCCTTCCCCTATCCACCAGTCCCATTACTAACCCTTCCCCTATCCACCAGTATCATTACCAACCCTTCCCCTATCCACCAGTCCCATTATTAACCCTTCCCCTATCCACCAGTCCCATTACCAACCCTTCCCCTATCCATCAGTCCCATTACCAACCCTTCCCCTATCCACCAGTCCCATCACTAACCCTTCCCCTATCCACAAGTCCCATTACCAACCATTCCCCTCTCCACCAGTCCGATTACCAACCTTTCCCCTATCCATCACTCCCATTACCAATCCTTCCCTTGTCCACTAGTCCCATTACTAACCCTTCCCCTATCCACCAGTTACATTACCAACCCTTCCCCTATCCACCAGTCCCATTACCATCCCTTCCCTTCTCCACCAGTCCAATTACCAATCCTTCCCCTCTCCACCAGTCCCATTACCAACCCTTCCCGTATCCACCAGTCCCATTACCAACCCTTCCCATATCCACCAGTACCATTACCAGTCCTTCCCCTATCAACCAGTCCCATTACCAATCATTCCCCTATCCACGAGTCCGATTACCAACCTTTCCCCTATCCACCAGTCCCATTACCAACCCTTCCCCTATCCACCAGTCCCATTACTAATCCTTCCCCTATCCACCAGTTCCATTACCAACCCTTCCCCTATCCACCAGTCCCATTACCATCCCTTCCCTTCTCCACCAGTCCAATTACCAATCCTCTCCACCAGTCCCATTACCAACCCTTCCCGTATCCACCAGTCCCATTACCAACCCTTCCCATATCCACCAGTACCATTACCAGTCCTTCCCCTATCAACCAGTCCCATTACCAATCATTCCCCTATCCACGAGTCCCATTACCAACCCTTCCCCTATCCACCAGTCCCATTACCAACCCTTCCCCTATCCACCAGTCCCATTACCAATCCTTCCCCTGTCCACCAGTCCCATTACCAACCCTTCCCCTATCCACCAGTCCCATTACCAATCCTTCCCCTGTCCACCAGTCCCATTACCAATCCTTCCCCTATCCACCAGTCCCATTACAAACCCTTCCCCTATCCACCAGTCCCATTACCAACCCTTCCCCTTTCCACCGGTCCAATTACCAATCCTTCCAATCTCCACCAGTCCCATTACCAACCCTTCTCCTATCCACCAGTCCCATTACCAATCCTTCCCCATTCACCAGTCTCATTACTGTGGTGTTCTTGAAAAAGGTCTTGACTTCTGAAGATCTCGATGTATTCTCACCAATAAAAATCTAAAATAAATTATCTGAAAATTGAGTTCTCAGACTCACAGCCCCCTTGTAGTCACTTATTTTTGACCAATCACACCCTCATATTATAAGCAAAGACCAGATGAACCTGCCCTTATGTTTATTTAACTCAACAAGGAAAACTCGCTGGAAATAAGGAATATTAATTAATTCCAGTCACACAGCTACCTAGCTAACTGGCTTAAACTATCCTTGGCACGAACTGTACTTAGCTTAAGATGGGCGTGCCTGAAGCCCGCCTGGAAGCCACGTGGTCTCAAGCTCACGATGAGTCCTTCTGCCGGTTCTCGGAACCTCCTAAGGTACTCCACACAGCAAACACGCCTCCCGTAACCTGCAAAGGGCTTCCCTTGCCTGCAGTACACAGTCACCCGACTTGTGGATACGGCAGGTGGTAGGAAGACCACCACGATGTAAAACACGTGGCCGGGAGAGGGAAAAGGCGCGTCCGGTCGTCGCTGGGTCACTCAGAGAAGGTGCGCCCCGAACGTTCGCGGGCTCGCGGGCCGCGGTCAAGATGCCAGCACTCGCCACAGCTGACATCTCTTGATCTGCATAACACTTAACTAACGCCCTAACGGCTATGGGTTATTATTTATTAATAACCTAACACTATGCACTAAGTAACAGTGTGTCATGCATCCCACGAATATATCAGCATTGGCAGCAATAGGCGATGATATGATTTGAATAAGCTCCGCCCACTCCTGTACACTGACCCGTTGAAAAGTAAGAATAATGGAATCTTCCGCGGGAGAGGAATTTCACGGAGTATTCCACTCTCGTCTATTCTTGGAATGAGGAATTCATGACATTTCGCCCCCCCTCTAAGAAAACTTTTGTCTTCAGAGAAAAGTTTTTACGTGCTACGCTGCCAACACTAGTATCATGCCCTACACCTGCACCTACAGAATTAGCATGTTCCTGACAGTACATTCTCACACTTTTCACACACCCTCTCATACTGTGCTGTATGTCAGTTAACCTCTGCTCAGGTAAATGACGGTTTGCCTGTGAGTGAAAAACCTCAACATTTACGTTAATACTCAAACTAGAGGGAAAACTCCCTAGCGAGGCGCCATTACCTGTTAGAGCGGGCTTGGCGAACTTCGCCACAATTATTCACAATATGTAAGTGGTGTTATGTATGTATACACAGTGTAGGTGGGACAGATGTGGAGTAGATGTAGGTAGGTGTAAAATGGTGTAACTTAACATATAAATTCCTGACTATCTGCATAATTTTCACTACATTATCACACCATGCACCATACCATTCAACTTAAATTTTAGCATGCCGCAAAACTCTAGGCCAAACCAGTTTCTTCAGGGTTGCATTTACGACTCCACCACATACGGTTTATGACAGCTCCCATCTGCTCGAAAACGCATGGCCGGATGGCGGGGTGCACCCCCAACCACCCTCGAAGCAACCTAATCTGCACACTTTCGTCACTTGGTTCCTCGATTCAGCTGAATCTGAGGTCCCAAGATCCGAACATAAAGTCTCCGAGACACCTAACCTGTCCACTTCAGTCACTTAATTAGAACATAAGAACATAAAAACACGGGCAGCTCCAGAATCCCCCCACTACTCACGATGGGTGAGGTGTAGTTTCAGGAGTCACAGGTAGAGGCTTGATCCTCGTTTACCGTGGTATAAAGTACGCATCCAGTACCCTGTCACCTTACTGCACCCACACCTCACTACTACCTTGATCAGCTTATTCTGTTACCAGACGTGACAAGAAGTCCGCCCCAACGTTGGCTTGTCCCTTTCTGTACTTTCAGTTTTCAAACTGGCTAAGGGCATATGATCAGTTTCAAGAACGAACTGATCGCCATATAGGTAAAAATAATATCTCTTGATTCCCTCTACGACCGCAAGGAGCTCTTTTTCTACCGTAGAGTAATTTCTCTCGGCTGCACGCAACTTGCTACTATAGTAACTTACAGGAAACACCTGATTATTACTCTCTTGCATCAACACGGCACCAATGCCCTCCTGTGATGCATCGGTACGCAGAATGAACTGCTTATTGAAATCATGCAGCTGCAAAATGGGCTCTTTGCATAACATGCTTTTAAGTGTCGCGAAGGCTTCCTCTTGCGCACCTGTCCATTGTACCTTATTGGGTGCATGTTTTCTCAACAATTCATGCAGAGGGGCAGCAATGACAGCGCAATTGGGGATATAATCCCGGTAATATCCAGCTAAGCCAAAGAATGACTTTACCTGAGTTTTGGTCTGAGGACGTGGAGCATTTCTGACCTTTTCTATGTTATCCATCTGGCACCCATACTGTCCTTCACCAATGACATGACCTAAGAATGGCACCTTTTCGTGCCCAATCAAGCACTTACTGGGCTTAATGGTCAGGTTGTAGTGCCGGAGCCGCTCCAACACTAACCTGAGGGTTTCTAGATACTGCCTGAATGTGGGTGAGTGAATTAATACGTCATCCACGAACAGCTCCACTCCTTCGATACCTCTCATGACCTCGCGCATGACCTTGTTAAACGCTGCTGGCGAGTTGGTCATCCCGAAGGGAAAGGCTTTGTACTGATACAAGCCCCTAAGTGTACTAAAAGCCGTCACCTTACAGCTCTCCTCACTCAGAGGAATCTGGAAAAACCCTTTCGTCAGATCTATCTTAGAAAAAATTCTAGAATCAGCCAGAGTAGCGAATATGGCTTGCGGGTCAGACATTGGCTCAGCATCTACGCGCGTCACTGCGTTTACTTTTCGATAATCACCGCAAATCCTAATTCCTCCTTCTTTCTTCCTTACGACAACCATGGGGCTGCAGTAGGGGGAATTTGATCTCTCTATGATACCCGCGGCCTCCATTTCACTGATTTCGCTTTTTACGGCGTCTACCTGTCGTAAAGGAATCTGGTAAGGCCTTTGTCTGACAGGCTCCTTGCTCGTCAAATTGATTCGATACTCTGGTACCCGAGCAATCTTAGGTTTGTCAGAAAAAAACTCTGCATAACCCTCTAGCAACGATGCTAATTGTTGCCTCTCCTCTGGGGCTAACTTTTCTCCCAACGTCACGTCATGCACTGACTCTGTCTGCCTAGAAGAGACAGTGAGAGGAGCCTCGCCGTTCCCACATCTACGATCTGAGGTTGAGAATAGTGAGCTTTAACTAACTCCTGACACCTCACCTTCTCATCATCATACTCACTTTCTCTCAAGCAACCTGCGGCTGCTTCTGGCCGGTAGTATTGTTTCAACATGTTGATGTGGAACCGTTTAGGGTGTCCATCAACCTTCTCCTGAACCTCTGAGCCTTCCACTGAGCTAACAGCTTGTTGCTCGCTGTGGGAAGCAAAACTGGGCACTGTTCTCCTACACTGAGTTTACGCAACTTTGCCTTCCGGTCGTAGTAACTTTTCTGTACTTGTTTTGCTTTGAGTAACTCCTCCTTACCAATGTTACAGGTCTCTCTCATCCTGTCACCTAAATCTAACACGTACTGGTACTTGTTCTTGACGTCCGGGTCCGGAACATTGTCATCCCACAGCTCTCTCAGTAACTATAGCGGGCCCCTAACAGACATTCCATACATTAGCTCAAACGGGGAGAACCTTGTGGAGCTCTGCGGGGCTTCTCTGTACGCGAACAACAAAGGAGCAAGGTACCTAGGGCATTCCTAGGGTTGTTCGGCAGCCATGCGTTTACCCATTTTCTTAAGTGTGCCGTTATAACGTTCACACAGTCCATTCCCCATGGGATGGTAGGGCGTGGTACGTAACCCTTTGCAAGCTAGCAGACAGAGTACTTCCTCCATCATCCCTGAGGTGAACTGAGTATCTCGATCACTCAGTATTTGTTTGGGTATACCTACTCGGCAAAATATGGTCGAGAGAGCTTCAGCCACAGTTTGCGTCTCAATATTCTTGAGCGGCACTGCTTCTGCCCAACGCGTGGCAAAATCTACAAGCGTAAGGATATATCTGGAGCCATCGCTGGCTCGGGGGTCTATTGCCCCCACCAAATCTACCGCTACTCTCTCAAAGGGAGAGTCAATAATGGGCAGTGGCTGTAAGGGAGCAGGCTTTACCCTTCCCCTATCTATAGTCTTTTGACATACATCGCACGACCTCACAAATCTAGCTACCTCCTGGCCCATCCCTGGCCAGTAAAAATGTGCTTGTACGCGAGCGAGTGTCTTGGCTCTTCCCATGTGACCGCCTAGAGCAGTGCTATGACCTAACTTGAGAACAGCCTCTCTGTAACTCGCAGGCACAGCTAACTGCAATTTCTTTTCATCAGAGGGAGAGATAATCTGCCTATATATCAAGCCACGCTGCTTGATAAAACCCATATTTCCCACCCATTCACAATAATTACATTAAAAAATAGATTAGATAAATTCATGGACAGTGATGTTAGGTGGGGTTAGTTTCACAGGAGCCGTTTTGTACAGGCCTACCGGCCTCTTGCAGACTCATTACATTCTTATGTGAGCCACTCTTCCCGGTGACTAAGCGGCTCTTCGTGTTCAGCTATGCAGTGCTCTCTATTTCTAGCTTTTGTTGCATTTTTTTATTATTTTTATCTCTTGTTTCTGAGCATTACATTATTATGGAGGCGATGACTGAGTGGTTACCGTGTGGGCGCGGTGTCCAAGAGGAGCCGGGTTCGTGTCCCGCCCGTCGCCACAAGCTGGGATTTTTCAGTCATCGCCGAGTGGCCTAAGACTACCCACAAGCTGTCCTGAAGACCATCTGTCATCCCGGACTCTAGATTCTCTGTCTGAAAAGAGTTGAGCTCCAGGGTTAGCATGAGGCAAGCAAGGTGGCACTACAATAAACACTTTACTGCGCCATAACAGGCTGGGGCCAACCATCAGGACCCACCAAGAAAGTCCACCGGTGATATAGGCAAAAAAAAAGTTTAAATAAATCAATTATAGTTATATTAAGTGTACCTCTCATTTTTCTTACCCTGCTTTACCTATTTTCCCTTTAATTAACTATTTTCTTTTCGTCTGTCTGTCGGTCGGTCTCTCTCTCTCTCTCTCTCTCTCTCTCTCTCTCTCTCTCTCTCTCTCTCTCTCGCTGATGAGATGGCCGTTTCAGTTTTTCCTTCCCGAGCCTCAATCTTTTCTTGAGTTTGTCTTTTCTGTTTTGTTTTCCAGTTGTCTGTTTTAAAGATCATAAATTGTTTCCCTCTACCTTTTTCGTCACGTGGATACATTTGTTCAGGTTTTAGTATGGTGATTTTTTTTTCATATATTTTTAGCAGAGACGTACACGTTGCTTTTATGCGATTTTTGTCGCGGTATTTTTTGTCATACTATTTCTTCACTGTTCTGAATGCAATTTTCTGTTGCCGTATCAATTTTTCTTTGTCTTCGTTGCATCTTTTTTCTCATACGCTATTTTATTGATTTTCCTGCCACTTTTTTTTTACATAATTTATATACGGAATATTTTTTCAATATGCTAATATATATATATATATATATATATATATATATATATATATATATATATATATATATATATATATATATATATATATATATATATATATATATATATATATATATATATATATATATATATATATATATATATATATATATATATATATATATATATATATATACACTTTTTTCATATTCTTTTTTTTTCAATTTCACTTTAGCTACTGTGCAGTTGAATAGAAAAAAAATCATTTCATGTCATATTGCGTGTTTATGTTACTGTCAACATACATAAAAAAGCAGTTCCCCTCATATTTATTGTTTCTGTTAAGATATATGAAAAGTGCAGTTCCTTTCGCACTCCTTGTTTCTGTTAAGACTTACAAATATTGGAGAAATAATGAAGTTCCCTTCACAACGGTGCAGGTTCTAGGAGTTTTGGCTTTATATTTCTTTATTTAGGTTTTAATTCCTTAATGAGACAGATTGGATGCTTTCACAATTTCGAGATTACGAGCCGCTTCGGAACCAAGCGGGTGTTGAGACTGACTGTCCTCAACACATGCTAAAGGGAAGGTTTCAGTGTTCCTTGTACAGTCAACGTGTCTCTCTCGAGTTTATGCTTTTTTTTTTCCTGCAAGACTTCATTTCCTCTGCGAATCATGACTGCGAAGTGTGTTCCCTGAAAACGCCTCTTCCACCATAAAGTTAGGAAATAAAGTTGAGTCGTGACTTTATGCGAAGGTAAGAGAAATTCGTTTTTCTCCCTCCAACTCTTCTTCCTTCCCCGCCCTATCCTACAACATTTTTATCATTACTATTATTAACACTATTATAATTTATAGTACCATTATTATTAAAAACAAGAACACGGGGATAACAACAAAAAAATTTACTGCCACTACAATTACTACTAATAACACTTACATTATTACTACTACCATTACGCTACTACGATAAAACAACGGCAACAATTTGTGCTACTATTACTACTACTACTACTACTACTACAACTACTACTACTACTGCTTCTCCTGCTGCTGCTGCTTGTTTTGGGTTTATCTGTGCCCACTCCCGGTAGCAGGCAAGGTATATATGCTCTGCTGCTGCCTTTGTGTACGTGTTTGGATTCTTAAGTCTTTTCGTGAGCGTGTTTGTTTGTGTTTGTGTAGGTTATGTACGAATGGGACTTTTAGCTTATCCATGTGTGTGTGTGTGTGTGGGTGTGGGTGTGTGTGTGGGTGTGTATTATGATGAATAGTTAATGAAACGAGTATATTTATAAAGAAATAGAATATTAAATTTAAAGAATGAATGGAGTAGATACGAAAGAAACGAAAAAGGGAAAGAAAGAAACAAAGGAACGACGGAAGAAACAAAGGAAGCAAAGAACAAAGAAACTAAATAACAAGTGAGAAGAGAATGAAGGAAAGAATAAAAAAGGCAGGGAAGAAAAAAGGGACTATATAAAGAATGGAAAAAATATAGGAGGAAAAGAAGGGATGAAGAACGGGAGGAGCGAGGGAGTAAAGAAAGGAGGGAAAGAATGAAGAAACTCTGAAATAAAAGGGAAGACGCTGGAGTGGCAAAAAGAGAATAAAAATACTGCGAGACTGACAACTTTACTGGAAAAATATATGTAATGAAGAAGGATGATGAGTGTGTGAGAGAGAGAGAGAGAGAGAGAGAGAGAGAGAGAGAGAGAGAGAGAGAGAGAGAGAGAGAGAGAGAGAGAGAGAGAGAGAGAGAGAGAGAGAGAGAGAGAGAGAGAGAGAGAGAGAGAGAGAGAGAGAGAGAGAGAGAGAGAGAGAGAGAGAGAGAGAGAGAGATTGTACTCTCTCTCTCTCTCTCTCTCTCTCTCTCTCTCTCTCTCTCTCTCTCTCTCTCTCTCTCTCTCTCTCTCTCTCTCTCTCTCTCTCTCTCTCAACATCCACCACAAGCATCACGTCACAATAATAATAATAATAATAATAATGGCTGGAGTAGGTAGGAAGACACCTACCGAACGGGCGCAAGCCACTCCCGGTGAGGTATATATGGGAGGTGAGAAGGGAGCTGAAGCCCTCCAAAGACCCTTCCCATGTCCTCACTAACCGTTTCCCTATTGTCTCACCAACACCGGAGTAGTTCAGCATGCTCTCTAAAGACAGATCCTCTCTTTATCCACACCACACTACATTCACACAACATATACACCTTTTCCCAAAATCAAAATTTCAAAATGGCGCGCATACACCAAGCCTCGGAGTCCCCGACTGGGGGGGGGACCACAAATTCCCCCAGGGAGGACTCCCCTTCTGGCTGCCGACCCGAGAGGTGTCTTGATAACTCCTCGAACCTCTTTCTTCTCAATTTCTGCAACATTCGCGGTCTTCGCTCTAATTTTCATTCTGTGGAACATCATCTCTCCTCCTCTAAACCTCACCTTCTCTTCCTTACCGAAACACAGGTTTCTGAGGCTACTGACAGCAATCTCTACTCTGTTCCCTCCTACTATCTCTATCCTAAATTTCAATCCAAAGCTGGATGTTGCGCCTACGTGCGCAACGACATCACTTGCTCTCGTGCCCACGACCTTGACTCTTCTGAATTTTCCACCATCTGGTTAAGACTTCACTGTCATTCTATTACTAAATACATCTGTGCTGTTTATCTCTCACCTAACTCTACCAACTATGTAAAATTCTTTGACTATTTGAATTCTAAAGTGGAGCACATCTTGACCCACTCTCCCTTCGCTGAGATCTCCATCCTAGGAGATTTCAATGTTCACCACCAGCTTTGGCTTTCATCCTCTTTCACTGACCATCCTGGTGAACAAGCCTACAACTTTGCTATCCTCAACGACCTAGAGCAGTTGGTCCAGCACCCTACACGTATTCCCGACCGTCTTGGAGATCGGCCCAACATTCTAGACCTCTTCCTTACCTCAAACCCTTCTGCTTATTCTGTCAAACTGTTCTCTCCGTTGGGCTCCTCCGATCACAATCTTATTTCTGCATCCTGTCCTATCGCTCCTGTACACCCTCTGGACCCACCGAAGGCGATGCTTCTGGCATTTTGCTTCAGCTCGGTGGGACGACCTGAGGATGTACTTTCCGATTTCCCGTGGAATGATTATTGCTTCCAGGATAGAGACCCCTCTGTGTGTGCTCAGCGCATCACAGAGGTGATTGTCTCTGGAATGGAGGCATACATTCCTCGTTCTTTCTCTACTCCTCACGCAAAAAAGCCTTGGTTTAATCACGCTTGTTCTCGTGCTGTCAATGATAGAGAGGTAGCTCACAAAAGGTACCAGAGCCTTCAAACTAATGCTAATTATGAACTTTACATTTCTGCCCGAAATCGTGCCAAATCTATTCTCCGACTAACCAAAAATTCTTTCATTAATAGAAATTGTCAAAACCTTGCTTTCTCTAACTCTTCCCGTGACTTCTGGCATCTAGCCAAAAACATCTCCTCCAACTTCACTTCTTCATCTTTCTCTCCACTCCTCAGTCCTGACGGCAACACTGCCGTCTCATCTATCTCTAAGGCTGAACTCTTCTATCAAACTTTTTCTAAAAACTCCACTCTGGACGATTCTGGGCATATTCCTCCTACTCATCCCTCCTCTTTCTCCTTTATGCATGTTATAAAGATTCTACAAAATTATGTTTTCTATGCCTCTCTGGCCTCAATCCTCAGAAGGCTTATGGACCTGATGGAGTGCCTCCTATTGTCCTTAAAACTGTGCCTCCGTGCTGTCACCCTGCCTGGTCAAACTCTTTCGCCTCTGCCTGTCAACATCTACCTTTCCTTCTTGCTGGAAGTATGCCTTCATACAGCCTGTACCTAAGAAGGGTGACCGCTCCAATCCCTCAAACTACCGTCCTATTGCTTTACTTTCTTGTCTATCTAAAGCTTTTGAATCAATCCTTAACCGGAAGATTCAAAAGCACCTTTCCACTTCTGACCTTCTATCTGATCGCCAGTATGGGTTCCGCAAGGGGCGTTCTACTGGTGATCCTCTAGCCTTCTTAACTGACTCTTGGTCATCCTCTCTTAGCCGTTTCGGTGAAACTTTTGCTATTGCGCTGGACATATCAAAAGCTTTTGATAGGGTCTGGCACAAATCTTTGCTTTCAAAACTACCCTCCTACGGTTTCTATCCTTCTCTCTGTACCTTTATCTCCAGTTTCCTTTCTGACCGTTCTATTTCTGCCGTGGTAGACGGTCACTGTTCTTCTCCTAAATCTATTAACAGTGGTGTCCCACAGGGTTCTGTCCTATCTCCCACTCTTTTTCTGTTGTTCATTGATGATCTTCTTTCCAAAACGAACTGTCCTATCCATTCCTACGCCTATGATTCCACTCTGCATTATTCAACTTCTTTTAATAGAAGACCCACCCTTCAGGAACTTAACGACTCAAGGCTGGAGACTGCAGAACGCTTAGCCTCAGACCTTACTATTATTTCCGATTGGGGCAAGAAGAACCTGGTGTCCTTCAACGCCTCAAAAACAGTTTCTCCACCTATCCACTCGACACAATCTTCCAAACAACTATCCCCTATTCTTTGACAACACCCAGCTATCACCTTCCTCAACGCTAAACATTCTCGGTCTATCCTTAACTCAAAATCTCAACTGGAAACTTCATATCTCATCTCTTACTAAATCAGCTTCCTCGAGGCTGGGCGTTTTGTACCGTCTCCACCAGTTCTTCTCCCCTGCACAGTTGCTGTCCATATACAGGGGCCTTGTCCGCCCTCGTATGGAGTATGCATCTCATGTGTGGGGGGGCTCCACTCACACAGCTCTTCTGGACAGAGTGGAGGCTAAGGCTCTTCGTCTCATCAGCTCTCCTCCTCATACTGATAGTCTTCTACCTCTTAAATTCCGCCGCAATGTTGCCTCTCTTTCTATCTTCTATCGATATTTCCACGCTGACTGCTCTTCTGAACTTGCTAACTGCATGCCTCCCCCCCTCCCGCGGCCCCGCTGCACTCGACTTTCTACTCATGCCCATCCCTATACTGTCCAAACCCCTTATGCAAGAGTTAACCAGCATCTTCACTCTTTCATCCCTCACGCTGGTAAACTCTGGAACAATCTTCCTTCATCCGTATTTCCTCCTGCCTACGACTTAAACTCTTTCAAGAGGAGGGTATCAGGACACCTCTCCTCCCAAAACTGACCTATCTTTCGGCCACCTCTTTGGATTCTTTTTAGGAGCAGTGAGTAGCGGGCTTTTTTTTATTAATGTTTGCTTTTTTGTGCCCTTGAACTGTCTCCTTTGCTGTAAAAAAAAAAAAAAAAAAAAAAAAAAAAGGAAGCATCAACACCATAACGCAGGCAGGGAGTAAGAACGCCCCCTTCGTTCCTTCCCTTCCTCCCTCCGTGCCGCTGAAGGAGAAAAAGAAGAGGAACACATGGCAATAATCGACGCAAAACTTCCACCCTGACAACATAAAATAGCCATCTGGAAAGGAGGCGGAGGTGGCGGTGATGATGGTGGTAGGGGGTGGATGCGGTGGCGGTAGTAGAGGTGGTGGCGGCAGGGGTTCTGTACGAGGTATTTTTTCCCCACATTTTCCCAGGTAAGTCCACACGCCCCTCGAAACTCTTTGTAACCTTCATCCGGCGGGTTTATACAGTCGTAATACGCTCGAGTGTGTGATGATGGCGCTGCCTGCTCCGTGCTCCCTGCTGTCTGACGCTACTGCTGCTGCTCTTCTGGCTGCTGCAGTTACCTTCTATTTCCTGTTTATGATGACGTTACGCGGAATGCACTGACACGCGCGCGAGAGAAAAAGAGACTGCTCGAAATCATCGAGCGCATGCGGCGAGTAATTGAATCCCTAACAAACAATAAAAAGTGGAGAAAACGAAGAAAGAAAAGCGACAGGTGGGAAAGTGAAAGAAAAAGGGCGTAGAGTTGAAAAGGAAAGATACTGAGAAAGATAAGGTGAAGGCAAACCAAGGAGAAGGAAGAGACAGGATCAGGAAAAGGGGAAGGAAGATGGAGTGATGAAGAGGAAGAGAACGGAAGGGAGGAGGGTACGAAGGAGGAAGGAGAGAAGAGGCAGGAAGAGTACGTAATGAATGCGGAGGAAGCAAAGAGGGATAAGGAGGAAGAAGGAAGGAGGGGAGAGGCAGGCATATGAAGTGATGTAAGAGGAAGAGAAGGAAAAGAGTAAAGAAAGATGAAGAAGGAAGAGGGAAGGAAGGAAGGGACAGGGAGAGGTAACTGGATAGGCAGGAAGAGAGAGAGGAGGGGAAGGGGTGAGGGGTGGGAAGGAGGGATTAAGGTGGAAAGCTGGAATTAATGAAGGAAGAGGGACAGAGTGGGGCCCAAAGGGGAGAAGAGGGGGTGATGGGAGAGGAAGGAAGAGGGAGTGCAGGAAAGGCAGGGAGAGGGGGTGGAGAGGTAGGGAGTCACAATATGACCTGAAGACAACGCTCATTATGACCAAGAAAATGAACGGGAATTAAAGGCATGGCTCCAACAGGACCCAACAAGAACCAGGCCACACCATACGATTGATCTGCAACGCCTAACACAGGCCCATCTGTTGACTATGGAAATAGGCACAGCCGAGCTCCGATCAGCTATAAACAAAACGAAAAACACGTCGCCCGGAGAGAGCAAAATAGATAAACAACAAATCAGTATGTTACCCCCCCGGGGGCTGGTGTACCTACTCACCATATATAATGCGATGTTAACAACAGGTTACTTCCCTCAACGATTCAAAGTAGCCACTCTCACCATGATACCTAAACCAGGCAAACCATCCACGGATCCCAAGAACTACAGACCAATCTCACTCCTAGAAGTCCCTGGAAAAATCTTCGAAAGAATAATCAACTTACCACTCAGATGTCACCTGGAGGAAAGTAGCCTGTATAACCCGTCCCAGTATGGCTTCAGGGCAGGGAGGAGCACTACGTCAGCTATCTCCATCGCCAGCGAAAAAGTAGCACTCACTAAAGGACAAGGACTAAACTGCACTATTATCCAACGCGACATCAGCAAAGCGTTTGATAAAGTCTGGCTACAGGGCCTGCAATACAAAATACTTCAACTCGGACTGCCAGAGCTAACGGAAAAACTGTTATGTACCTTCATTGATCAGCGCTCAGCTTCCATTCGAGTTAAGTCAGCAATATCCTCCCCGTTCCCCCTGCACAGCGGCGTGCCACAGGGCAGGTGTTATCACCAACGCTCTTCATCACCTACACCTCTGACATGCCCCGGTCTGATAATAGAAGCTGTATGGATATATATTATGCTGACGACGCGACACAAATAGTGACCTCCAACGGTACCCTAGACCACCATGACGCCCTGGTCGTGCGGGAGGCGAACAGACTCAACACATTTGAAAAGAAATGGAAGATCAAAACAAACATAGACAAGTTCGCTGTGGTCGCACTCGGCAGGAAAAAATTAAATGACATACAAATACAGGGCAACACCATCTCCCACCAAAAACAATGCCAGATATTAGGCCACACAGTGACATCCACCGGCCTGATCGTTAAACATGTCAACGACAAAACCATGAAAGTTAAAACAGCCCTCACATCACTAAACAGATTCTGGCACTTCACAGAGAGGCTCAAACTGTATCTGGTAAAGACTAAGATACTTCCTATACTAGACTACTCACCCACCCCGACACACATGGCTTCCCACACCAAGATGTTACAGCTTCAGAGGCTGCAGAACAAAGCGCTGAGATTTGCCACCGGACAGAAATACCCGTACACGGAAAATACAGCAGCACAACACCGCAGACTCGGAGTACAACTAGTCAGCACAAGGCTACGGGAGGCCGCCGGAAAGATATGGGAGAAACTAGACCAGCAAGAAGACGTGAACTACACCCACGTCAAGGAACCTGACAGCAGCACGAACTTGGTCCACCCCTGGTTTCCGCGCAGCGTGAAGTCACTACGAGAACAACCGCCCACACATCACTTCACACAAGTGACGCCATAGCTTAGCTTAGCTCCCTATACACAAACAATTCAAACACACACACCCCCAGCACGCCGGGGGTATACAAATAAGGTGCCCGATAAACAATAACTACACCAGAACAATTAACGAACCTACACCATACAACTGTACACTCCTACTGTATTTCCTATTCCCCACCTGCACCTTCACCACTAACCCACTTCCTCTTCGTACTATACCCTTGATAAAAAAAAAAAGATGGAGTGGAGAGAGAGGCTGGGAGAGAAAATGAGGGGAGAAGGAAGGAGGGGAGGGAGGGAGGCAGCAAGGATGGAAGCAGGAAGACGAATGGGCGGGAGTACTTTGCCAACACCCGCGGCTAAGGGACACACACCGCTTTCCAGTAAGAGGTGAAGGAAAAGACAAATGAGGCAGGTGCAGCAGCGGCCAGGTGTAAGGCGGACCCGATCACCGAGGCGGGGAAGGGAAGGAGGGACAAGGAAGGAAAGGAAGAGGAGCACGAACGCCTGAAGGTGGAAGATAGGAAGGAAAAGGAGCATGAAAGACTGAAGGAGAGAGTGAGGGGAAAAAAAGGGAAAGAAAGGAAGAGCAACACGAATGCCTGAAGGAGAGAAACCGTGTGGGTGTTGGGGTTGGAGGAAAAAAGGAAGAGGAGCACAAACATCTTGAGAAGGGAGAGGGGGCTGAAAAAGGAGGGGAAAAGTAAAGGGAGCACAAAGTCTTGAGGAGGGAGAGGAGTGTAAAGTGAGGAAAAGGAAGGGTCACAAATATCTTAAGGAGGCTGAGTTGAAAGAAACGAAAAAGAGAAAAAGGATGGACAGACATATGGAGGAAGGATTAAGAAAGACAGGAAACGGTTCTTCTCTCCAAATGAAAGAGAGGGACGAAAGAATGAAGGATTAAGAGAAGGAAGGAGAAAGACAGAAGGAAGAAAAGAATTGTTGAAGGAAAGAAAGTTGGAAAATAGACAGGTGAGACGGAGGTGAAACGGAGGAAGGGGGGAGCAAGAAACGGATGGGTGAGACAGATAAGTCTGACGGAAGAGCGGAGAGAGGAGGAACAGGACGGTGGAGACGGAGGAAAAAACTGACGGAGAAAAGAAGAAAAGAAAAAAAACGGACAAGTGCAGCAGACGGAGAAAGAATTAATGGGTGAAAAAAGAGAGGATACAGAGGACAAGTCGGCCAGAGAAAGCAGTGGTGATGGAAAGAATGAAGACTTAGATGAGTGAGACGGAGAGAAGACTGACGAAGGGAAGATAGAAGATATTGATGAGTAAGGAGGAAAAATGACGAAAGGACGAAAAGAGAAATTAAATATATGACAGGTAGAAAAGGAGACGAAAATATATATATATATATATATATATATATATATATATATATATATATATATATATATATATATATATATATATATATATATATATATATATATATATATATATTGATCTATATGGAGGGCTGGAAGAAGTAAGAAGGCAGAGATCCTTTCAAGAATAGAAACAAACATCATGGTAGGCGCTGGCTGAGTGGTTAGCGTGGGAACCCCGCATTCACCGCGTTCTGAACGACGCGGGTTCTAATCCGCCGCTACCACATTTAATTTTTCAGTCACCGCCGAGTGGCCGAAGACTACCCACATGCTGTCCTGAAGACCATCCATCACCCCGGACTCTAGAAAAAAACGTCCAAGTCATTTAAGAATGAGCTCAGAGGGGCAGCATAAGCCGAGAAAAGATGGCGCCAGTATAAACACTTGCCTACACCAAGACGGGCTGGGGCCGACCACCAGGCCCCTCAAGAAAGCCTACTGATGCTACAGGCTTCGACGTAAAAAATAAATAAATAAATAAATAAAGGAAAGATACAGTGAGCGCGGAAGTAAAACAGGAAGATGACGGGGAGAGGAAAAAGAAAACAAGGGAAGGAAGAGAGAGGTGGTGGTGCCCCCTTTCCCTTTTTTTTTTTTTCATTCATTCCCAACCGTATCACCTCATTCTTTTCTTTTTTTTTTGCCTAACCCCGCTTCTCCGTTCTCTCTAACCTCACCCCTCTTCCCCTACCCTTCCCTTCTACTCCCTCACCCCTCTTCCCCTCCCCTTCCCTTCTACTCCCTCACCCCTCTTCCTCTCCCCTTTCCATTCTCCCTAATACTGCATCATCATCATCCACCTTCCCCAACTGGCACCTCTTCCTGCCTCCCCCCTTTTTTTTCTCTCCCCTCATCTCTAAATCTGGATCATACTCGCCCCCCCTCTCCCTCCCACATCCCCGTCTCCATCCCTCATTCATCCTCGCGTTCTTCTTCCCCCTCGCCTCTCGCTACCCGGTAATTTCCTCCAAGGTGATTCGCAGGTTCGTTTTCTTTCATCCACAGGTAGCCGCGCCTCAATAATCCATAAAGAAAATAATCACGGGCCACGTTTTCTATTACGGCAGATACGGAAATGGGGAAGCGGAGAAGCGAAAAAAAAGAAAAAAGAAAAAAAACGCGCGCATCTGCCTTGCGTGGAAATCTGCCTCGTATATAAGGTATTAAATATTACTGCTAGAAAAAAGACATAATAGAATAGAAGAAAATAAGGAACAAATGTAATGTTTCATTGGGGAACAGACCTGCACAGAAAAAAAAAATTCGCAGCTCATAAAATGAAATACAAATGTTTATGAATATATGTTAAGAGAAGGAAGAGAATGAGACCGAGAAAGAAAATATCGAGTAATATCCATAAGATTGTAACAAAAAACCCGCCCGTTACTGAGCAGCGCTATTCAATAAGCAGCATTAAGGGTTGTGATTGAGAGAGAGAGAGAGAGAGAGAGAGAGAGAGAGAGAGAGAGAGAGAGAGAGAGAGAGAGAGAGAGAGAGAGAGAGAGAGAGAGAGAGAGAGAGAGAGAGAGAGAGAGAGAGAGAGAGAGAGAGAGAGAGAGAGAGAGAGAGAGAGAGAGAGAGAGAGAGAGAGAGAGAGAGAGAGAGAGAGAGAGAGAGAGAGAGAGAGAGAGAGAGAGAAAATAGGGTCCTGATAAGTAAACTCTGGGAAACATGAGAATGAAATATGAGCAAGAAACTCGAGGAAGGGACGAGAAAGAGGAGGAGGAGAGCAAACACAAAATTATAAGGAAGTGTGTGTGGGCGGCGGCAACGACTGAGGGGGAGTGAGAGTGAAAGTTTGAGGGCGAGGCAAAGAATAGACCGAGAGTAATAGGTGCAAATTAAAGGGGGGCGGGGGAGGGAGAAGGGGAGGTGGTGCAGGAAGGGAAGATTGTGATGTACGTGTGTGTGTGTATGTGTATCTGTGTGTATGAGAGAGAGAGAGAGAGAGAGAGAGAGAGAGAGAGAGAGAGAGAGAGAGAGAGAGAGAGAGAGAGAGAGAGAGAGAGAGAGAGAGAGAGAGAGAGAGAGAGAGAGAGAGAGAGAGAGAGAGAGAGTTTTCAATAATTCGTGAAGTTGTTCCTTCCGCCACATGAAGCCACATACATTGATGCATGTGAAATATTATGAATCTAAATATTATTATCATTATTATAATCAACGAAAACGACAAGATAAAGCTGGAAGTGCTGGAGATGAGGATCCTGAAATGGAGGTGAAGAGTGTAGGTAAAGGTGAAGGGCCTGAGTTCGAATCCCGGGCCACGTAGCTGGTGTGCAGATCACCCAGCTGTTAATTCTCCTTATCGGGATAGTCGATAAATGGGTACCTGGTTAAACCTGGGGAATGTAAACCGTGTTAAAGCGGATGATACACGGGCCCTGTGTCTTGAAGTAATGGGTGCTATATTAAGTCCAGGAACAAGCAAACAATACGGCGGTGGGCCCCGAGCGTGTAACTGCCTGAGGGACGCCAGCCAGACTGAGGACAACAGGGTTGCCACTTCAACTTGCCAGACGTACAAAGAATGGAGGTATAATATATGGTACAGTACATTATATATCCACACCTCCCTCCCCCCTCACGCTCGCAGCACTGTCTCGAGCGGAACTCTTTTCTCTGAGCCGATGGGAACGACGTGGGGTAACTGGGGGAGTAACTGAGCCGGACATACTTTTCTCGTCCGAACAAAGGACCACAGAGATATGGGGAAGAGGGTCGTCGCTGCGGGATGGCACTGGTCGCAAGAACCGGCGGTTGCGTCTCCAGACACGTCTGCTAGGGAAACGTACCTCGTAGTCCCTGTGTCTGCTGCGGCCCATGACCACGTCAATCTTGTCCCAGCGGAGAGACGTTGGGTCCTGGATACGGACTGTGGCCCCGATACTCAGCTTGGGGAGGGGTCGGGCGTGTTGGTCATAGCGAGCCTGCACATGGGCAGCTCGGGCGGCAGCGCGACGGTCGCAGTCCTCCGTCTTGACCTGCCAGTCCGCGGAGAAGGATTCCGGGTGGGCAGGGACGCAGGAGCATAGAGGGCGGCCATACAGGTGTTGCGCTGGGGGTCGTCCTGTGAAGTTGGGAGTGTTGGGTAGCTCCAGGAGGCCTCTGGCGAACTCTTCTGTGTCAGTGTTGCCGGAAGGGGCTGTCTTCATTATGAGGTGCTTCACTGACTTGACAGCCGCCTCGGGGGTAGTGCGGCGAGGTCACTACGTGGTGGACACCCCAGCGCTCCATGAAGTTCTTGAAGGCGGCGCTGGCGAACTGGGGCCCGCCATCAGTACGTAGACGGAGGGGAACACCCACTTCCCGGAAGTAACGGCAGAACATCTGGATGGTGCGCTGCGGAGACAGACTCAAAGGGCCTGGAGGGGTTGTCGTCACATATCGAGGGTTCCTGTTGTTGGCTCGGCTGTAGCACTTGACATGGCTCGCAGGCACGAACAGTACTTGCGATGTCAGAGTCAATGGCAGGCAAGAAAACAGTCTGCCCCGCCCGGCGGCGAGTGGCTTCCACACCCCGATGGCTGTCGTGGAGACGTGCGAGGGTGCGAGGAGAGCAGCAGGAACCACAATCCTCTGGCCATACAGGACCAGCACCTCGTCCGCGTAGAGGTGATCGCGGAGTTTCCAGTAGGGGAGTAGTGGGCTGAGTAACTCGTACTGGTTGGACGGGAATCCGGACGTCACGCAGGCAGTGAGGCGGGCGTACGACGGGTCTGCGCTCGCTGCGTCTCGGAATTCCTGTAGAATCCTATTGGTGTCGTGATGTGGTGCGTCTCGATCGGGGCGTTCGGTGTTGGCAGCTATGACGTGCCGTAGGTGGGCGGTGGCGTCGGTGCACGCCATCTGGTCCTCGGGTGTGGGGCGGCTGACTGGGGCTCTGGACAGAGCGTCCGGGATGCATAGCAGCTTCCCAGCCCGCCACACGGCCGTGAAGAGGTAGGGCGAGATTTTCTCCTTGACACGTTGGAGGCGGGGATTCTCGACCGCGTCCAAAGTGTACGCGTTCAGGATTGGGACCAGTGGCCGGTGGTCCGTCATCAGCATGAAGTGTAGTAGGCCGATAAGGTGGACCCTACACTAGTGTCCACTATAACAGGGTTTTAGCAGCCCCTTCACTCGTAGTTGCCAGATAGTAGGTGACTGAGTTGCCTAGTATCGGAATGGAGGATCGGCTTGTTGAATATAGTAATTGTAACGACAGTGTTATGAATGTCAAAAAGAAATATTTAGAAACTGTGACAAATCAAACTAATAGGAGTACCCAGTAACGACTGTCAATGTATTAATATATTTTTTGGTGTGAATATTTCTCCCTCTCCTTATACTATATCCCCTTCGTGTCGCGGTGTGAATATGATTGGAGGGGTTGCCTGTTCGGTCAGCGTTCTTTTTATACCCTGTGCTACGTCACGCGGTCTAGGGGAGGAGCCTCGGGAGGATGCGCGGAATGGGACGAATTTTGAGCCGACCATGGGTTGACCTCCCTTTCTTTAGATCTTGTACTGGACTAGGGGCGTTCGTCCCTGGCCGTGGTCTTGGAGGAGGGCGTACTCGAACCCGAGAAGGCGGGAGGCATCCGTCTGGAGGATGACTGATAGCGCCGGGTCGAAGTGGGCCAGGACCAGCGGCTGACGCTGACGCGGTTGAAGGCTTCATCGTGGTCCGCGGTCCAAGTAAACGTCCGTTTCGGATTCATAAGGGGACGAACAGGCTGGGCTGCGGCTGCTATGTCCGGGGTGAACTCTGAAAACTGGTTAACCAGGCCCATGAAAGAACGGAGGTCAGTTAGGTTCGCGGGTGTCGGGAAGTCCCGGATGGCACTGACTCGGTCTTCGCCTGCAGAGATGCCAGTAGCGGAGAGGTCGTAGCCACAGAATCAGACCCTAGGCTCGGCGACTGCG
Organism: Eriocheir sinensis; assembly: GCF_024679095.1. NCBI lineage: Eukaryota > Metazoa > Arthropoda > Malacostraca > Decapoda > Varunidae > Eriocheir > Eriocheir sinensis. The sequence goes on from NC_066522.1 coordinate 5,660,182, forward strand.
AACTTATCCTTGTTGAGGGTGATTCCGTGCTCGCGGCATCTGATCAGCATCTGACGAATCCTTTGGACGTGTGTGGGTAGATCGTCATCGAAGAACAGAATGTCGTCGACCACCCTGACGCAATTCGCCATCCCCTGGAGTGCCATGTCACCGCGGAGGCAGTAGGCGTCGCCGGTAGCCGCGAAGCCGATGGGTCCTTTGCAGTGCCTAAATCGGCCAAACGGGGTAATGAACGTCGTGAGGTGCCGATCCTCCTCGTCAAGCTCCATCTGCCAATACCCGCTGTTGTGAAGTAACGAGCTGACGGGTTGACCCTGCGGACGGCGGCGAAAGGCGTTGGTGCTGGGTAAGCCGGGCGGGAAACTTGACTGTTAAGCTTCGTGAGGTCCACCGTGATGCGAACTCCCTTGTCCTTGGCAACGACGACCAATGGGTGGCACAAGGCAGATGGCTCGTTGCTGGCAAGCTCAATTATCCCCTGACGCGCCATAGATTCCAGCTCGTCCTTGACTTACTGCTGGAATGCAAAGGAGATCTGTCGTGGTGTGTGAATGACGAACGGTACAGCGCCCTCCTTCAGGTGGATCTTCATGTGTTGGGCGACCATGGGCTTCACGGGAGCCTTCTTCAGATCCACCTTGGAGAGCAGCACGTCCTAGAACTCACGAAGAAAGTAATCCTTCGCAGCCGGTGGGGACGTGGTGGCAGGGAGGGGCAGTTCGCTACACCGGTTAATATGTTTGACCTTGATAATTGGCTTCGGGAACTCCGGTGAGATGATGGCCAGTTTCATGCAGTGGCCATAAGAGAGGATTGGGGTCTGGACGCTTTCGTGTACTTGAATCTGGGCGACACAAGACCTCTGCCCGAGCTGTAAAGTAGCTTGGTATCATCACAGGGCAGGTGCCATCTCTGAACCGTCCGCCATCGACGTGAGCACGGGAGGGAGAGGTTGTAGTCTGCTCCTGGGGATCTGTAGCATGCCGAGGTGTCGCTGGCCGATAACGGTGACGTCCGCGCCGGTGTCTGGCAGCATCTGGAGGTGTGAGGTAGATCCTTCGTGCGTCAGGTAAATACACAAGGGCTTGGGAGTTATGGTGTTAGACGCTGGACCGTGAGTCACACGGCGGCAGGAGCTTGACTTCTGTGCGGGAGGGTGTGAACTGTCCTGGCCGTGATCCGTCTTCTTCGCTCGGCAGCACTTGTCGTAATGTCCTGCCTTCTTGCATACTCGGCACTGGACTTCCTTGGCAGGGCACTTGGCAGTCTTTGCCCAATGGCCCTTGCGGCCGCAGTTGTTGCAGGTGCCGTCGGCGGCAGGGGACCGACAAGGCACGTGCCGGCAGGAGCAACACTGACAGGGTTCGGTCGACTCAACGGCCTGGGCCATCCCTCGTTGTCCTGGAGGCCCTTGCTGAAGTGAGGGGGCGGCCTTGTCGCGTCGTTTGTCCTTCTTGTAGGCGGAGATGGTGCACAGCTTACTTGGCGACGTTTGGAAGGTGGATGCTGTGTTCCGGGCAGCTTCATATGAGCGGCAGAAGGTAGCCACGTCCCAGAGAAGTGCCCCTGTGTCCATAGAGATGAGGCGTTGCACTAGCTCCTCCTCTCTGATGCCCATGAGCAAATCCATCTTCAGTTGAGTCTCAGCGCAAGTCACTGGATCGCCTGAGCAAAGGTCGACCTCTTCAGCGAGGTTCTTCAGGCGGACATAGAAGTCAGAAGGACTCGACGGCCGCCTGCTTGCAACACAGGAGTTACGGCGGCGTAGAGCCTCGTTGCGTTGACTCTTGAAGTGGGACTGCAACACGTCGAGGACCTCTCCCACCTCTAACTGAGTGTTAGGTGCGATCCCGAGGATGTGTTCTAGAGTCCTTTGGACCTCCAGGGAAACGGACATCCGTAGCTGGATCAGTTGCTTTTCCCTGGGGAGTCGCTGCAGGTCGATCATAACTGAAAAATCTTGCCACCGGCGACGCCATTGCCTGAACGTCTGGTAGGTGGCGTCGGTTTGCAGGATGGGCGGACTTGCAATGTGACATTACAGACTCTGAGCCACAGGTTCATCCGTGAGGGGCCCGGCGGTAGGCGTAGGAGTCGTAGTCATAATGACATGTGGTGTAGCGGCAGTAATGGCAACCGTGGCGGCAGCTGCAGTAGTGATTGTACCGGCAGCTGCGGCAGTGGGTAGAGTTGCGAATGTAGCGGCCGCTGTGACGGCAGCTGCGATGACAGATGTCGTAGTGACTGTAGCAACAGCTGTCACAGCAGGTGGGACGGCGACTGTAACAGCAGCTGTCACGTCGGGCAGGGTAGTGACTGCAGTAGCAGCTGTCATGGCAGGTGGGGTCGGCGCGAGAGCGGTGACTGCAGGGTGATAGGCTGGGGCGAGAGGGCTGAGTGTTGGTAAGGGGTCAGATGAGTAGGTAGGGGACGACAGGTGTTGAGCGGGCATTGCCTGAGCCGAGAACATCTGTAGCAACGCCATGAAACGCTCTTTGTCTTTCCTGCGTTTCGTTTCCTCTGCTTCCCTTCTTGACTCCTCCGCTTGTCGCCTTTCCACTTCTTCTTGTCGTCGTCGCAAGTCCTCCTCTCTCCGTCTGTGTTCGTCCTCTTGCCTTCTACGCAGGTCAGCAGACAGACGAGACTCCTTCAAGTACTTGATAAGTTGTAGAACATCGTCGTACCGTGCACGAGGAGGCGGGTGGGGTTGAGGCAGGAGGAGTGGGGAAGGTGGGGGATGAGTGTCGGTGGCCCAACGGTGAGGCCGCCCCGGGCCCCGCGGGAACTGCCAAGGTCGTGTGATGACTCAATGGCCCCCTGCGTATATCCATAACTCCGTATATCCATTAACTCCGACGTCCGTGAGTGAGGCGATAAACAACAACAAAAACAACCATTTACACAGGAAACACACACACACACACACACACACACACACACACACACACACGTGATTTAGGGAGGGCAGATATTTTTTATAATCTTCCTACCCCTCATTAACTCTACTGACACTCACTGCTCTCTCTCTCTCTCTCTCTCTCTCTCTCTCTCACACACACACACACACACACACACACACACACACACACACAAAACATTACGCACATAACTCTGTGTGTACCACCCCTGTAAATCCTACAAAACGAAACACTGATGGTCACGGATGTCTGATAAAAGGAAAAGACAGGCAAATACAGGCTGACAGTGGCTGAGGAGCATGATTTCCGTCCTTTTTAATTAAGTCCCCAGGTTGACAAAATGCCTGAATGTGCATGACTTTATGCATGAGATGAGATGTTTCATTACACATTCCTGTATACATGCGCCCTATCTTATATCACGTTTTGCAGACGTAAAGCAGTCCAATAAAACTGAGTTGTACAAGGATACAGTCCACCTGAACTTTCCAAGCCCATTCATGCCGGCACAAAGTGTTTCGGTCACCTTATATTTTGAAAAGAACAGTGAAATTATCGTTCAGAGCAGAGTGACGAGGGGAAGCCGGCGTGATAGCGTTACTCTATTAAAGCAATTCATTGCGGCGAGCTCATGGAACACTTAAAAAGTCAGAAAGGATTTACGGATATTGGAGCAATTTTTAAGGTTTTCGTTGCATTGGACTGCGCGCCAGAAGAACAAGGAGCCTCAGGTGGCCCCGGGTATATATTGGTCCCGCAAAACAATTCTGCGCCAGGTTTGTCCTCACGGGAACGCCTGCGGCTGTGCGGAGGACAAAATGAATCCTTGACAGAAATGGAATGAGTCCTCTCGCTGAAACGTGAAGACAGAATTGTGGGATCTCGATCGTGGAAGCCATCAGTCATTAAGTAGGAATTTATTCCCTTATTCTTTCTGACTCATTCACGCTCCGTTTCTCGTTAGCCCTCCGTTTCACTACACTCTACCTTTCTTCCCGCTCACTCTCCACTATTCCGTCCTCTCTTCTTAAGCAGCCGAGGATCAGATCGGCTCAGCGACTTCCATTATCGCCAGCTCGGGCAAAAAATCCCTAACCGCTTCACAAATTTTACATCATTCTTCATTTAACTTTCATGTCCTATATTTTTCTTTTATGTTAATACTGTCCTTTTCCTTCCCAACTCTAACGTAAAGTTCTCTTGGCTAAAAATAGGATAAAAAGTATTTTGAGGGTGTTCCTTACATTAGGGAACTGGTTCCAACCGTAGAAGTAGAAACAAAGTAGTCTCGGCCCATTATAGCCTATATACCCCAGGACCCATGAAGACTGCTATTAAGATGTCTACGGCCAAAATATCCTTTTAGATTTTGGGTAGAATTCGGCGACAGTCGGCAAGTCTGTCGCCAAGACAGTCACAAAGACCGTCGGGAAGACCGTCGGACAATTCCTAGGCAAGTGTCGGCCAACCAGTTGACAGACAATCTGCAAGATTGTCATCAAAACCGTCTGCGACTGTCGGCCAATCGGTCGGCAAAAAATGACCGTTGAGACTCGTCTCGAGACTAGCTGCCAGCATGTCTGCGACATGCTGGCAGCTAGTTGGTCGAATGTCCCAGACAGTCGGAAATCATGGTAGCCGACACCAAGACGCCAAAAATATATCCACCCATTCTTGGAGCGTGGGAGCCGACTTGTCAGATCCAAAATTCGCTGGGTTGTCGTGGCCCAGAGTCGGCACAGTGTGAACGGGGCTTTACTCGCACTTCCATCCTCCCTCTTATCCTCTTCTTTATCGTCATTGTCATCACTATCGTCATTTAGGCAACTCGGCGGTGGTTGAAAAATTGCCAACTTGTTTATAGCGGCGGGTAGGAGGCGAATTTACGTCTCTCTGGACGCGGCACCCGCACGCTGACCACTCAGGCACCGCATTCCCATAGCGGTAATTTGAGGATGGTTGGATTTAAGGGAACGGTCCTCACTTAACTACCTCCTCTTGCTCTCCTTATACGATTACAATCACGCTTCATGTTTCTTTAACCCTCCCGTCGCCCATCCCTTTCCTCCAAGTATTTTAATCTCCTTTTCTCTTTATGATCTCCCTATCTCTCCATTTACCCCTCCTCCAACACTCTCCTTCCTCTTTCCTCTCCAGCCTCTCTTCCATTTCCCTCCGTCCCTGCGAGTCACCAAAACGCGAGTTACAGTGACGCGGCGTGCCTTCCAATGAGATAATTACTTCACCTTCATCCCTACTTGCTTAATCAAGTCGCTTATATCCTCCTCCTCCTCCTCCTCCTCATACTCATCTTCATTTTCAGAAGTCAAGGCAAACTTCTCCCATCTGGTATTTTCCTTCCAGCCTCACCAAACCCAGCTACATGCTTCCCTCCTTTCCCTCCTTCACCACCAGGACATCACCCATCAACACCATAACAACATTCACCAAACTCGGCAGGCTGCTTTCCTCCTCGCCCTCCTAAATTTCCATGACACCATCCATCACCACCGCAACCACCATTACTTCAACAACAACCTCCTCCCTCCCTCCTCTCCCTCCTTCACTACCACACCATCTATTATCACCACAACCGCCACCAACATCACAACCTTCATCAAATTCTGCCGCCTGCTTCCCTCCTTCACCACCGCGACACCACCCGTTATCGCCACAGCCACCACCAACACAACAACATTCAACACACTCCAATAACCTCCCTTTCTTCTCCCCAGTAACCACTCATCACTCTCCTTCAGTAGCTTTCCTCAGACTTACTTTTCTCCTGACCTCATCCTCCTCCTCCTCCTCCTCCTCTTCGACCTCCTTCTCCTGCTCTAGTTTTCGTTTCAGCCACCCCTATCTGCGTGTCATTTACCTCACAAGACGCCATTATCTCCATCTCTCCATCCAGTAAAGTTTTCGAATTCTTTCCTTTTTATTCTCCTTTAAAAATGGGAATTACTTTACGGCTCCATCTCCTCTATTATCAGCGGTATATTTCCTTCCTTTTCTTCCTCCTGTCTCTAGTCTCCAATGTATTTTCACCTTATTTTCCTCACCCTTTTCACAACAAACCATTACCTCCACTCACCGTATCGACTTTCCTCTCGCCCATTCTTCTTTAAATATAAGAAACGTTCTCTACTTAATTTTGCTCCACTACCACCGGCTGTACCTCCTCCTCCTCCTCTTAGAATATTTACACAGTTTGATCGAAGAGAAGTTACAAAGACCTCTCGTGGAGTTAATTTATTTTGTTGTTTATTTGTTTATTTTGTGTCTCAGTGTGTGTGTGTGTGTGTGTGTGTGTGTGTGTGTGTGTGTGTGTGTGTGTGTGTGTGTGTGTGTGTGTGTGTGTGTGTGTACAATTTAAACACACTTTTACTAAAAATACACGCCTCAGGATGCCCGGATGTGAAGGCATACATGGAGTCGTCACATAACGTAGCATCGTTAAGCCACTTATCGAAACACGCAGCGCCGAGCATCCCGAAGGCCCGGGAATACTTGTGTCAGCTTTTCCGAAGTCTGGGAATGTTGGGCTTAACATTTCATAGCCTAGGCATCAAGGTTGACTGAGGTATTAAGCATTTCACAAACTAATACGTCAATGGTTTCTCGTTTAAAATATTGCTCGTCTGCCCCGAGACAGAGCTGCTGTGGACTGGCTGATCTCACTTCCGGCGCATTCGGCACTGTGTTCAACACCTGCAAACCATACATGTCTGTCCAACAAAACCTGGACGTCTCACCTGCTCCAGTGCATGTGTGTACATTGAAAATCCCAGTGTATCAGAGTCGGACTGGGGTGCTTAAGGGGGCGTGCCATCTAGTGGCTGGAGGGGGCCCGGGCCCGTATAAGCTTTGCCTTTTCTTGAGATATAACAATGACAAGAGTTACTGTCATTATTCTATGACTTAGCATGGGTTAAGTCCAGGGGCCCATGTAATTTGGGGGGCCCATGTGCCATTGGCATTTGGCACACGGGCACATAGGCCAGTCCGACCCTGCAGTGTATGTATACATTTAAAATCCCAAAGATTATATTAGAGCCTAAATTGTGGCGGCGGTGGGCTTTGAACCCAACACCTCAAAAGACACTGATCATTGATCAAGACCTATAAAGTCCGAACTCTGAAGTATACATCTCGATAAAAAAAAAATCATACGAATGATCTGCGCCCAAACTCTCTCTCTCTCTCTCTCTCTCTCTCTCTCTCTCTCTCTCTCTCTCTCTCTCTCTCTCTCTCTCTCTCTCTCTCTCTCTCTCTCTCTCTCTCTCTCTCTCTCTCTCTCTCTCTCTCTCTCTCTCTCTCTCTCTCTCTCTCTCTCTCTCTCTCAAACACACACACACACACACACACACACACATACACACACACACTTAACAAAGGACGCCGCGTGGGAGGCGATAAATTGTGCCCAAAAATGTGTCATCCCAAGTGTCCCGTTAATTAATGTGTACCTGGCACCGAGGAGGAGGAGGAGGAGGAGAAAAATGATGAGGAGGAGGACGAGAGGAAGGATATGGAAGAGGGAAAAGATTAGGAGAAGAGTGTAGCGTTAGAGGTCTGAGTGTGACACGGAATAAAGGAACAAGTTAAAGGAATTAAAGGAATGTTGATATGAAAAGTGATGAAAGGAAAAAAATACAATAATGATATGAGAAGGAAAGTAGGAACAAGTGGCAAAGTAAAATCAAGAAGAGATGAGAAGTGGAGGATGAAAAAATGATAAACGAGTGACGAGAAGAGAAGCAAGATGGAATAGAGAATCGCGCAAGCCTATGAGCTTTTGATAAGAAGAGATTGAATGGAGGGAAATGATAATGGCGAGGTAGAAATGAGAGAGAGTAAGGGAGAGGAAGACAGATAGACATACAGACGGGGGACAAGCTCTTCATAACGCCTTATCTCCTAACACCTGTAAAATGAGGTGTCCGTTGGGAATTCAGTTTCGATGCTACCTTCCTTATTTCTAGTTTCTCTCTCTCTCTCTCACCACACACACACACACACACACACACACACACACACACACACACACACACACACACACACACACAAACATACATCAAAGACCAACGCTGATCCTCCAGGCTAATTACACTGACTAAAATTTCTAGTCTCTCTCTCTCTCTCTCTCTCTCTCTCTCTCTCTCTCTCTCTCTCTCTCTCTCTCTCTCTCTCTCTCTCTCTCTCTCTTCTTGCATACTTCATTTCATTACATTACCTTGCCGCTTTACTTAATTAAGGGCTGACTTTTTTATTTAAAGCAGAGGTGGAGTAATTTCTAATATGTCTCTCTGTCTGTCAGTCGGTCTGTTTCCATTGATATTCTATATATCTACCAAACTCATTTTTTATTTATTTTGTCTACATTTTTCCTTTGCTTTTTTTAATATGTATGAAAATTTTCTTTTCATTCTTTTCCTCTTCTTAGTTTCATTTTTTCTTCATTTTTTCTTGTCCCGCGGATCCTGATAGGCTGTATGTGGGGGGGGGTGGGGGTGGGGGGGGGGCGGTGGTGGTGGAAACATTAGGGTTGGCAGTGCTTGTCGACGGCCAGAATGATAGGAATGAGGTGGGAGGAGAGGGAATGGAAGGAAGGAGGAGGAGGGTTGGGGTGATAAAAGGGGAAATGAAAGAAGACTGAGGTGGTCAGATCCGGGAGAGACAGGAGAGACGGGAGAGACGCGGAGGGAAGGAGGAGAGAACAAAGGATGAATGGAAGATAGAGGAGAAAAAATGTTAGTGATACATTATGGAAAAAGTAGTTAAAAAGAATAAAGGTGGAGTAAAGAAGAAGAGGAAAAAATAGAAATTAGTAAATGAAAAAAAAATAGGATGGCCATAGGGTTAGGAGAGAAGGCAAATGATTTGACATAGATGCGGAGGAGAGAGGACTGGAAAGGGAAGGGAGGAGGAAGGAAGGAGGAAATAGAGATGAGAAAGGATCCTGTGTGAGTGAAAAGCCCGAGACTTGCCAAGGTGGGAGACAGGAACGAGAGAGAGAGAGAGAGAGAGAGAGAGAGAGAGAGAGAGAGAGAGAGAGAGAGAGAGAGAGAGAGAGAGAGAGAGAGAGAGAGAGAGAGAGAGAGAGAGAGAGAGAGAGAGAGAGAGAGAGAGAGAGAGAGAGAGAGAGAGAGAGAGAGAGAGAGAGAGAGAGAGAGAGAGAGAGAGAGAGAGAGAGAAAAAGGGTCGGTGCCATCACAGTCCTACACAAGGCCCAGGTCCAACATACACCTCACCTGGCGGCACCACGGGTCCCTTGAAGGAGAAGCCAGCACACCACGAGAGCGGCGGTGGGTAACGACCTCCTCCTTGAAATCCCGAGAAGCCGCATAGCCAGGTGCCAGAGGGCCTTCACGAGTGCCACGGCCCACCTGTGGAACGCCTTCACGGGTGACGTGGGCGTTAGGGCAATGAACACCCAGCAGGTGAAGGTGGCGGCTCATGCCTGGAGTCGCACTTACCCGCCCTAGTCACGCACAACGTCTGAGCACAAACACAACACAACGCTAGTGACATTGTGCGTGACAATGCTTTAAGATAGGCGACCTCAAGACAGAGGTCGTCTTTAGCATAAAGACAATTCACCCGCCCCTTTTGTCATATGAATACCATCGTATCTTGATGTTTAAATGAAAAAAAAGCGAAATCACGATGCTATGATTGATATTATAACACACACACACACACACACACACACACACACACACACAAACATGTGGAATCTAATCAAGCCAACGGCTATACTTCTGAGAAGACTTGTTGGCACAACTCTCTCTCTCTCTCTCTCTCTCTCTCTCTCTCTCTCTCTCTCTCTCTCTCTCTCTCTCTCTCTCTCTCTCTCTCTCTCTCTCTCTCTCTCTCTCTCTCTCTCTCTCTCTCTCTCTCTCTCTCTCTCTCTCTCTCTCTCTCTCAAGGGAAGTAGGGAAATTGAAACATGACATCCTTTGTCTAACCTTATCTTTCTTCCACTCCTTCCTCCCTCCCTTCATTTCTCAATTTTCATTTTCTTCCAAATACCCCTCCTCCAACTCTTCCTTCTCCTCTTCTTTCTTCTTCTTTTCCCCCTCCTCCTTCTTCTTGTTCTTGATCTTGTTCTTGTTCTTGTTCCTGTTCCTGTTCTTGTGCTTGTTCTTCTTCTTGTTCTTCTTTTTCTTCTTCTACTTCTTCCTCCTCCTCCTCCTCCTCCTCCTCCTCCTCCTCCTCCTCCTCTTCCTCCTCCTGCAGGCAGATGATCTCTTTATGAGACAATGGCTGGAGTTCCAGAGTCCTAGTTAGCTGGACCATGCCCTAATTATTTAGGCCTGCGGTGTAGAGTGTGGCGACCTCTACAATAAAAAGCTTCCCTGTGAACCAGTTGTTGGTGTGAGCTCCCCGTCCCTTCCCTCAAACGACGGTACTCCCATCCCTATTCTGCATAACAGCTGGTTCTTGTTCTTTTCTCCTGAAAGAGATGTCTTCCGTGGGGCTTTTGCGGTTGTACCTCCTGGCTTCTAGGTGGAGTTTCTGAGGGTTTTTCTTATACTCAAGGAATATTTCAGCTTTTTGGTCTCTCTGGAAGAGCGTCTGATACTCTCTAGAGTTGGTGGAGAACACCTGGTGACAGGTGCCACTGGCCAGGCCTCGCAAAGGTCTCGAAGGTTTTTTTTTTTCTAATACATCAAAGGATGCGGAGTTGAGTTAGACGATTCGGAAAGTGAGAACGAATTGCTGGTTCCTCTAATACCTTGCCAGCTTTGCTCTGGGAGACTACGCCGGCCTCGTTCTATGGGACAAAACTACGAGAACAATAGCTGAAAAGTGCCGGTTTATGAAAGTCTCTCTAGTGACCGAGGCTCAGGACAAGCGATTGGTCTCTGAGGCGTTTTCAAGACATTGTGGGAGCGAACTCCAGTGTTGGAGGCATCTAACTCAGCAGTATCTAATTTCCATGCACATTCTTTATTCAATTCAATATATGGCCACACTGCAAGTTATTTCGAGAGCGCTTTTAGATATTTCCCCAAATTGTGAACCTGCTTAAAGTTCTACCAATGCCCTCGATACTCAGTAAGTGTGACGTTTGTTCCGGACGTTTTGGGTATCAGTACTTCCAGCTGAGTAGAACTTGTCGCCTCTGTATTCAAAGATTAAGACTTCAGCTGGCTGTGACCGAATGGAGAAACCAACACCATGATCTTGAAAAGAAGTTTGAAGCCCTTCAGGAATTGTTGCTAACAATGTGGCAGCGACTCCACCACCGATGATGGAGAGGCCCTCCACCGAGACTGAGCCCCCTCTAAACGACCCTCCTGCTTCACGGGAGGACGAGTTACCTGCCTCACAGGTTAACTCCCAGCCTGCCTCACAGGCTAACCCCCAGTCTGCCTCACAGGTTAACCCCCAGCCTGACTCACAGGAAAACTCCCAGCCTGCCTCACAGGCAAACTCCCAGCCTGCCTCACAGGCTAACTCCCAGCCTGCCTCACAGGCTAACTCCCAGTCTGCCTCACAGGCCAACTCCCAGCCTGCCCCACAAAACGCTTATCTTCCTGCTTCACAGTGTTGCGTCATCAGTGTCGTAACACTGGTGTGGTCAAAGGGTCTTGGGAAAGTACAAAAAAACAAAAACAAAACTGGGTTGTGTAGGCCTCAAACACCAGGTTCTTTTCCCCTTAACCGAACAACAATAAAAGGAAATTGAATAACTTAAAACAAAGGAAATGGTTAAACGGAAACGCAAAATGAATACAAAGACAATATATTTACAAAAAGTTAATATTTACATTAATTACTAAAAGAAAAGAAAAACCCAAGATTGCCCTTAGCAAACACTCCAAAACATAAAACGAGAAATACACTAAGCACAAAAGCACAAACTATAGTGAACCCACGGGGGATGGGAGGCAGCACGTAACACAATGACAAGCGTGGTAAACACGAAAAACACTTGGAAATGGCACAGGAAACACACACACAAAATAAAAACCTTACCTTAAAACACTAACGACTCTCCCTCTCCCGTAAAAGAACACACGCCGGCAGGCGTGGAAAAAACTTTAGAAGGCGCTGCAGGGAGACAAAAGGAGGGAGAGAGAGGAGCCGGCCCCCCGCTGCCTCAAACGTAGACGATGCGGGAACAGACAAGGGCGGGACGACTGATTTTTTTTTTTTTTTTTTAGGGATTTACCCCCTAAAAAGGGGGAACGGGCCTTTGTCCATTGACGGCCCGTCGCAGGGGGGAACCCGCCGCTGGCGTGCGGCGGGTGTGGGGGAAGCCTCCGCCGCCGCCACAGCCACGAGTAGAAGCCGGCGAGCAGCGACGGAGGCACGGGCCCTCCGAGCAGGCGCTCAGGAGCAACCCGTAGCTGACCCGAGCGAGCAACTCAGCAGTCTATAGGTGGCCAAGAGGCCTGGAGAGTTGCTCGCTCGAGGAGTGTTGGCGGTCCACTTGGGACGACTGGTGGTGGTGGGTTTTTGAGGGTTGTTAGCCCTCGCGGGCTATGTGCCATAGGCTGGCCCGCCTGGGACGACTGATCTCGTGTCAGTCCTTATATTGGGGTGACTGCCGCCTCGCCGCCCACGAGCGGACTGCCAGACGTCTCCGGCGGTGCGGGACAAAAACTTCCCCATTACAGCTCAAAATACATATTTTAAATACAATAAATAAATCCTAACCTAAACATAAAAAGGGAAATATACATAGTATGTTACAATACTTTGAAACGGGCCGGAGAGACATAAATGAAAAGAACAGGCCGCGGCAAGAGCGACCTCGGGTCGCCGCGCGGGAAGGTGAGGCCGGGGTTACTAGGTATTAGCCCGAGCGCGGGAACCCAGGTCGGATTGAGGAAATTTCCAGAGAACCCGGAAAATACCGGCGCAAATAAGGTGTCGCATGGGCGAGCCACGTAGTGACCGTCCGTGTCTGAGGAAAATAATAAAACAAGGCGGCGGGAGAAGCCCGGCCGTAACAACAGGATGACGGGTTCCAACCTGTAAGGAATGGAGCCAAACCGAAGCAGGCAACGAAAAATATACTAACCCCCACTACTTTCAATAGGTTCCAGGTGCTGACAGACACCATGAAGGATGAGTCTGAGACTCGCCTAGTTGGGGACTCCATGGTGCGTGGCCAGCTGGTTGAGTTATATGGTCGTTCATCAGACGGCTGAAGAAAACGTTACTGTTATCCAGGTACCAGACTGGATGACATCACTGCAGCGTGCGATGATGTCACGAGAAATGCCGACAGAAACACCCTCTTTGTCATTCACGCGGGGACAAATGACGTAAGGACAACCCGTTCTGAGGAAGTGCTTGAAAAATACCGCCGCATGATCAAGCAGTATAAATGAAAAATGGATGCCAGTAACATCATAACCTCAGGAATCCTCCCGAGGGTCTGTGCCGAACCTAGCTTTTACAGGAAGGTATTCAGCATGAACAACAGACTTCAGTCCCTTTGCTCACAAGGAAACGTCCAGTTCGTTAACTTGTGGAACAGTTTTTACTACGATTCGGACTTGTTCCTTGCCGATGGCATCCACTTAAATGCTGTTGGAGCAGCCCATTTCGGGAGACTGCTCTGTGACCAAGGGGCTCTTCGAAAGCCAAAAAACGTCAAGGCGAGAACACCAGCACTCAACCAGCACTCAACCCGCGCAACCCCCGACTCGAATTATATTAAAGCTTGCTATATAAACGCTCGTAACCTACGGCCCTACGTAACAAATTTGAAGAATTAGAAGCACTCGCAGCTACAAATAATTATCACATCATCGGAGTCACATAATCTTGGTTAGACACTTCAAATAGAGATTTCATTGCGGAATATAGATTAACGGGTTACACGATTTTTAGTCATGAAAGAGAGAACAGACAGGGTGGAGGCGTTATCTTATATATCCACAACTCTCTCCATCCAGTATACGTAAAAACATATATTATAACGAATGTGGACACGGTCTTCATTGAAATTAAAAATAAGTCTCGTAAAATAGTTGTTGGACTAATCTATAGACCACCAGGGCAGACTCTTGATATCGACCACGCGTTAAGTGAATTAATACTAGAAACAAATAGCAGTTACGAGGCAGTAATTGTGGGGTACTTTAACTTGCCAGTGAAAAGATGGGGCGAACCGTTGAACTCTCATACAGAGCTCCACCTGTACACAAATTTATTAGAAAGTGATCTACATCAACACGTTCAAAAACCGACTCAGGAAAATAATATACTTGACCTTATCTTTTCAACGACAGCTGATCTAGTTAACAAAGTAAATGTTGGTCCAGTTTTTTGTTCTAGCGATCACCGAATAATCACATTCAGCATCAAGATGAAAGAAAGTAAAGTAATTGCTAGTAAAGAAAACGTGCCGGATTATCAAAGAGCGAATTTCGTAAGACTCCGATCAATTCTAAATAATTCTGATTGGACTGTAATTTTTATGGAAACAGATATTGATAAATCGTGGGAGGCCTTCACCACAATATTGAACAATGCCATAAGCATATGCATACCCTATCGTGACAGACGCTCAACTATTAAGAATACACCCAAATGGTGGAATAATGAAATTAAAAATAGCCTCTCTTAACCCTTTGACTACGGATTTCCTACCAGAAGACATCACCAAGCTACAGGAATGGAACAAAAAATGACTGCTACAATTCGATGAAGAAAAATGTAAAGTCCTGCATCTTGGGAGGGGATATCCAGCATACCAATACCACATGGGAAACACTCCACTATCCACCAAAGATGCAGAGAAAGACCTGGGACTATATGTTACCAGGCTACCAGTGAAGGCCAAATCAGTGCCAATGGCAGCGGACGGGTTAAAAAACACGTATACAGTATATACATATCAACCCAGAGTGAGGCTGACAAACTAGAGTTGGACATAATTTGCCGCGAAACCAAGAAATTAATTAAACGAAGCATGAATAATCTTGAAGAATATGTAGGGGAAAAAGTAAGTCTAATCCTAAAGATTTTTTTAGCTATGTTAATAATAAAAAGTAACTCACTCACCTGTAGTATCCGACCGCCTGCTAATGAAAATGGTAACCACATGAACGATGAAAATGAAATGATAAGGTCCCCCAGAAACGGTTGCTCAGTAAACTATTGGCGCACGGTATCTCAGGTAACATTCACTATTGGCTTGTTGACTGGCTCTCTGAGCGGAAACAGAGAGTAGTTATAAACGGTGTTTCATCTAACTGGCTCGATATCAGAAGCGGCGTACCTCAAGGATCAGTGCTTGGTCCCATGCTCTTCTTAATTTATGTTAATGATATCGATGATACTTGCAAAGTATCAAAATTTGCTGATGACACAAAAATCGCTAGTAAGGTAACGAGGACACTCGACGAAGAAGCATTACAATCAGATCTAGACCGACTTGCACGTTAGGCCAATCAATAGCAAATGAAATTTAACGTTGACAAATGTACAGTGTTACACATCGGAAACAATAACAATCGCGTTCAATACGTAATGAATGGCCAACTACTTTCTGCAGTAAGTAAAGAAAAGGATCTTGGAATTACTATATCAAGCGATTGGAAGCCCAATCAGCATTGTTCAGAGGTAGTTAAAACCGCAAACAAATTGGTTGGCTTCATCGGACGAGTCTTTAATAATAAATCGGAAAAAGTAATATTAAAACTATAATTCGCTGGTTCGACCCCATCTAGAGTACTGTGTACAGTTTTGGTCTCCCTATAACAGAAAAGACGTAGAAAAGTTAGCACTGGGTTCAACGGAGAATAGCAAAAATGATTCCTAGAGTGAGAAATTTATCTTATGAACAAAGACTTAAAGAAGTAAATTTATTCAGCCTATTAAAACAAAGAATGCGAGGCGATCTAATAGAAGTGTTTAAAATGTTTAAAGGATTCAGTGATATTAATGCGGAAGATTACTTTACAATTGAAAGATCAAATAGAACAAGAAGAAATAACAATTTCAAGATAAGTGGTAAAAGATTCTCGTCGCACGAAGCCAAACACTTCTTCTTCAATCGAGTCGTTAATGTTTGGAATTCTCTACACTGTGATATCGTTGATAATACAACAGTTACGGCCTTCAAGAATAGATTAAACAAGTATTATGAATCCAAACAGCAACTAAGATATTACTCATTGTTGTAATAACGTTAAGTTCTTTCGAATACTGGTGTCCTTGTCCGCTTTTATCGCCCGGTTAGTGGTAGCAGTAATGGTAGTTTTTTCCTCTTTCCTACATAATGTCCATGCAGTTTTTCCCTGCTGCATGGTTCCTCTTCCTTTCCTCCCAAGGGATGAGGGGGTGGGGAGGAGCCTTCGCCTGTTCTGTCCTTCATCTTCCACCTTTGATTAGACAGGTAGTGTAGCTTGTCACAAACACCCTCGGAAGGACCATCAGGTCTGCTGTTGTTTATTCTTCCTTTATGTTCCTTTGTGTTCTTCTTCTTCCTCCTCCTCCTCCTCCTCCTCCTCCTCCTCCTCCTCCTCCTCCTCCTCTTCCTCTTCCTCTTTCTCTTTCTCTTTCTCTTCCTCTTCCTCCTCCTCCAATGAAAAAGGCATGTAGAAGATCTCACGCTACAGACCTACATATAAGCCTGATAATCAGTGGCAGGCGCGTCGCCTCGCCCACCCTTCGACGCCAACCCCGGGGTTTCCCCCATGCAGACCCTTCCCATCCAAAGTAGGTACTTCATGACAGGGTCCATCGACTTGCTAAATCCACGAACTTTGAGGACGTCCCCTTGGCCTCTTCCACTCGGTTTTATCTCTTACATACGCAAGATCACCGATAATATTATTAGCGGCAAATTTGTCAAGTTTCTAGAAAAGAACACGATAATTTCTACAACATAGCTCGGCTTCAGAATCTATCATTTTGATGTTTGCTAATATCACCAAAGAATAGATAAAATACTTCATCACGCCCACTTACAATGTCATTGAAAAGAACCCCGACCAAATTATTCAATGCTCTGAATAGTGGGAAATGTTTTTTTAATCTTGACTAGTATCATGATTGTACAAGAGGAATCGGATATTAAGGTCACTGTCAGCAGTTACTTCTGCACATAAAGCACTGTAAACCTGCCTTTGAAAAGCCAATACCTAGCCTGTGTTCATCTCAAGAGCCTTTGTATGTAAGAAAGGGAAAGTAACGCTATATTTGCATAAATGATTGGTGTGACCTCACCTAGAATCGGCAGTGCATTTTTGGTCCCCCGACTAAAAAGAAGACACCACGAACTGATACCACGGCTGAGGGACGCCATATGAAAAAGACTCAAGCAACTCATCATTTCTATATTGGGTAAATGATGGCTATGAGGGGAATTGATGAAGGTCATAAAGTGACTAAACAAGTTCAATATCGTCAATCGGTTAATTTTTAAAACTCCAAATAAGCCCGGTAACTAGCAATACCGGTCTACCGATGCAGGTAAGGCGATGCAAAACAGATATTGGTAGTTTTATTTTGCAGTCATACTCCACGGGGGCACATTTCCAGCAGAGGTGGTTAGTGCGAAAACGATGCTCTCATTAAAATATCGCATTGACCGTTGCTCGTTGTGATTGGGGAAAAGTGAATGTTGCCGTGGAAACATACACGTGCATCCTTCTATTCTGCAGGTCACTGAGTTCTCTGATGAATATTTTCAATCACCAAAAGAGACAGCTTCGTTATTAGCTAACAGGATTGATGTTGGCTGCTATTCCATATTTCCAAGCTTCCTTTTCATCAGTTTTCTTTCTTAAACCTCTCTTCTGTGCTTCTTTCCCACCAGAACATTATAACTCATATCTCTTTTCCCTTTGTTCTTTTTTTATGGTATTTTGTAAATTTATAAAGCAATTGTCCCACTTTCTTTTTTCTTTGCTCATGTTTTCAGCTTCCTTCTTCAACTTCCTTTCTTGCTTGTTCCACTTTCGTTCTCCCTTACTATCTCTCTCTCCTTGCTGCCATTCACCACTCTCTCTTCCTTCTTCCCTCTGAACCATCACCATTAACTAAACTGTTTTCCTTTCTCCTTCAACCCCCCCCCCCCACTCTGTTATCTGTCTGTCTGTCCTCTCTCTCTCTCTCTCTCTCTCTCCTGTCAAAGGAATGCACGCTATTATCACTTTCGAATTTCTCTTTGATGGTCGAATTAAATCACGAGTTTCCTTCAGCAACAATTTTTACTCTCATCGGATGGATAAACTCCGACACTGAACAATTTCTGAGATCATTAAAATTGTTTTTTTTCAGTAATTATTTATTTTCTAATATAATTTCGTATTTACTCTGAACGAAATTTTGGTTTTATATTCTATTCGGTGTTAACCATTTCCCCTCAGTTTTCGTCAGTGAGATTTTCAGTGCCATAAGTTATTACAATATTTTTCTATTTGAATTGGTTAGTTTTTTTTTCCGCAATCGTCGCTCTTCACTCTTGAGCCCGAGGGAAATATTTCGTTGCTTGCCACTATACCAAGGCGGTGGCTGGGTGGTCAGCGTGGTGACCCCGAGGACCCGGTTTCAAGTCCCACCGCATGATATTAACAGTTTAAAACCATTGTCGAGTGGCGGAAAATAGCCCACAAGCTGTGCAGATCTTCAGTCAACCCTAACTTTAGCGACTTCTGTCAAGACAGCACCGGAGGAGCAACGTGGGGCCAAGCAAGTCATATATCACGGCAGACACAAAATAAAAATCGACTGCGTCACTAGTGGGCTGGGGCCATCCACCAGGTCCCTCAGGAGAGCCTACAAGCGCTACAGACAGCACATAAAAGAAATGTTTTATATTTTCAGTTGCAGTTTTTTTATCTCTTTCTTAAAAGAGTTGATATATTCCTTGCCATTATCTCACTGATCTTGATGTATTGATATTTATGTTTCTGCAGTATTCAGAGCATTTTGTAGTGTAGGCAACGTCACAACATTACTTTCGAGTTGCAATTATTCGGTCACTAGGAACGTTAAGCATCATGGCAAAACTCAATGTACTTATAACTTTTGCTAAATAATATTTCAGTTTTATAGTTGCTCAATTCACATTTTAATTATTAAGTATTCATATAATTATTTAATCTTTTTATATTATTATTATTATTATTATTATTATTATTATTATTATTATTATTATTATTATTATTATTATTATTATTATTATCATCATTATCATTACCTCCGCCAACGAATTTGGAGGAGGTTAGATTTTCGGTCCAGTCAGTATGTTTATTTATTTGTTTGTTTGTTCGTTAACACTTTCCTGTGCACAATTTTGCGGTTATTTCTACCAATATCTCAGGGAAACTTTGTGTCCATCCAGAGTAGAACCCATTAGTTTTTTTGTCAAAGGTCAAAGGTCAAGGTCAAGGTCGCACAAGACGTCAGATTAGCCATAACTTCGGTTCTCGTCATTGTAGAGACTTCAGACTTGGTTCATATTTTAGCTCATGGAAAGACGCACCTTGCATGGCCTTGAACTTGACCTTTGACCTTGATCTCGAAAAGTTCGCCCAAGGTCAAAGTTTTAAAAAAATAGGATTTCATCAAATTTTGAAACAAATCCTTCCATATGATGCACCTTGCATGACCTTGACCTTGACCTTTGACCTTGACCTCGAAAACTTCGCCCAAGGTCAAAGTTTCTTAAAAAAAATAGAATTTCATCAAATTTCGAAACAAATGCTTCCATATGATGCATAGGATCTGTTGATGCCCATACCTGTTTTCAGGATGATCTTTGGCGGAGGTGTGCACTCTCCGAGTGTTATGTGTCTGGTTATTATTATTATTATTATTATTATTATTATTATTATTATTATTATTATTATTATTATTATTATTATTATTATTATTATTATTATTATTATTATTA
This sequence comes from Eriocheir sinensis, assembly GCF_024679095.1. Lineage (NCBI taxonomy): Eukaryota > Metazoa > Arthropoda > Malacostraca > Decapoda > Varunidae > Eriocheir > Eriocheir sinensis. The sequence continues at coordinate 5,679,976 of NC_066522.1, forward strand.
TTATTATTATTATTATTATTATTATTATTATTATTATTATTATTATTATTATTATTATTATCATTTGCCAAAGAAAACAGGAGGAGTATACCCAGCCAGAACTCCAACCACAGGCGTGGCGCATGCTGCCACCCTCGCTCTACGGAGGTTAAAAGGGAGATGCCCACCCTGCATCTCACCCAACCTCAACTCTACACCCCTTGTCGACTTCTGACCTTTACAACCTTTTCCCGATTTAGAGAAGTATTCTGGTGAGCTGAGAATAACATTAAACCAGGTTCAAACATACGTAGACAAATATTTAACATGAATGGACATGCGGACTAATTTACAATTCTTAAAAATAAAAATAAAACATTGTTTGCTGTCAATATGCCCCTTCGGCCGCTTGATTTTCACTCCCTCCCCCATTCCCTCCCCATTCCTCCCTCGGTCACTTGATGTTCACTCCCTCCCTCCCTCCCTCTTCACTCTTTTCCCTTGACCATTTGATGTTCACTCCCTCCCTCCCTCAAGGGCCCTCTTCTCCCTCCTCCCTTGACCAGTTGATATTCAGTCCCTCCCTCGCCCCCTCCTCCCTTCTCCCTGGGCCACTTAATGTTCACTCCCTCCCTCTCCTCCCTCCTCCCATTGGCCACTTGATGCTTACTCCCTATCTCCCCTTTCCTCCACTCCTCACTCGGCCACTTTATGTTCACTGCCTTCTTCTCCCCCCTCTCCTCCCTCCTTCTTCAGCCACTTAATATTCCCTCCCTCCCCCCCCCCCCCCCCTTCCTGTTCCCTCGGCCAGCTGATGTACCCCCCACACACACCTTGACATCATATAAGTGTCGAGCAGAATGGAGCAATACTTACACAAATATGAGTGGAATTACGTTAGCAGTGCATCAGTATATGCGAGCGTGTGAGGGGACGGGGGAGAGATTTAAAAATATGATATGTTAGAACTGAAATGTGTAAAGAAGGGAATGGGAAAACTTGCTCTCGATGGAAGCCAACAGTTTTCCAAACTCCGCACGCATTCCCTCCTCTCCACTTCCCTTAACACATTCCACAGAATAAAGCAAACTCCATCACTCTCACTGCGCCACCACGGCTTCAGCTGCAGCACACCAAATACTATTTCAGGTCAATGTCTAAAGCAGTTGGTCTATTTTTTGGGTACATTTAAAACCTTATATTGACGAATGGGTGAATAAATATATAAATCTCGACAAATGATACATACTGTATTAGAGTTTTTTTTTTTTTAAGCTGTTACAATAGGACCTGACCGCCAGAATAAGTGAACGAGTAGGCAAAGCAACACTAATGAGATATTTTTTTACCTATCAGGCGTATGACGCTTCAAGTGCGAGTCACAGAGGTCAAGAGAGAAAAGCCTCGAGGGAGCAGAATACCTGTTTGTTGAGGAACAGCAATCAGTGAAAGAAAAATGTTGTGTTGACCTGAAAGAGTGAGTGAGTTACCGTCGACTTACCTCAACATCCCGAAAACCGGCGGAGAGACACCGGTGGAAATACATGATCGTCACGTTCACAACCTTTACTATCCCAGTAATTTGAAATAATATATATATATATATATATATATATATATATATATATATATATATATATATATACATATATATATACATATATATATATATATATATATATATATATATATATATATATATATATATATATATATATGTGTGTGTGTGTGTGTGTGTGTGTGTGTGTGTGTGTGTGTGTGTGTGTGTGTGTGTGTGTGTGTGTGTGTGTGTGTGGGTGTGTGTGTATTTAAACACATTCTAAGATAACCTCCTCTTACGAGTACACAAGCCATCAAGGATATTGTGGAAAGCTTTTCAATTAATTAGTAACATTCCAGTGAGCACCTTCAAATAATGCGAAGCGATCTAATTATACTCTCCTAAGTACTTTTCCTAAACACATTCTTACAAAGTTTTATCTGACGGAGAATTTGCTGCCTTTGTTTGTTATATTAATTAAATGATGCCATGAAAACAGCTTCCGTTTTGAGTGACATATCGGTGTCATCACACACACACACACACACACACACACACACACGTCCACAACAAAATTTCAGGTATTTTTGCCGCCAGACAAGATGTACGTAAGAAACTTTGAAAATAAGTTCAAGTTCAGATCTCTGGTAGAAAATAGCAGATGCTGGAGGAAGCTGGAAGAAGCTAAATAGTGAGAGACTTCAAGTTCAGAGCTGTGTTAGAGAGGAAGAGAAGGGAGGGCAAGCTGGAATTGGAGGATAAAGAAGAGTTGCATGTGAAGGATGAGTAGTAGTAGGAGGAGGAGGAGAACGGGGAGGAGGAAGAGGAGGAGGAGCAGCTACGAGAACAATGGAAGAAAAAAAAAGCTGAAGGAGGAAAAAAATATCTGCTAGTGGAGAAAAGGAAATTACAACGTGTGCAGGTTAACGAAAACTTTGAAAAAAAACCATACTGATGGAAGGAACGTAGGAAGCAACACCACACACGAGAGGCGGAGGAGGATTGAAGGGGGATGGAGGCATGCTTAAAAGGATGAACTTTATGTGAGAAGAATAAGTGAACGAGTAGTCAAAGCAACACTAATGAGATATTTCTTTACCTATCAGGCTTGTGACGCTTCAAGTGGAGTCGCAGAGGTCAAGAGAGACAAGCCTCGAGGGAGCACAATACCTGGTAGGGTGACTCGGCCTGGCCGCTGAACGCATCGCATGGACTCACTTCGACTCATCTTGGTCCCTTCGTCATCCTCTCATGAGGTTCACCAGTGTCTGTGAAAGAAAGAGGAAACACGTTGAAACTAGAGTCATGAAATAATAAATCCCTCCCTCCCCTCAATCCTCCTCCTCAATGAACGCCCGAGAGTCCACTATACAGGAGGAAGGAAAGATGAGAGGGTCGAGCATCTGCATGGCGTGTCTGCCGCGTGTTTTGGGGGAAAGGGATAAATGGAGCCCAGATATGTGAGGCTCCGAGCGATGACTGGCCTGACGGTATGGCGTGTCGGCGAGTGTGAGCCGCCCCGAAGAGTCAGTCTGTGCCTTGTAGCCATGGCGGGGGCGGTGGCCATGACGGCACTCATAGCCCTGCCCCTGCCACGTGGCCCAGTCGTGCCCGATCCACAAAGAGGAAGCCTCGTGACGGCTCTGGGATACCTGCTCCCACTGCACCTCACACTCCTTGCCCTCACGTGTACACTGTACAGGTAAGGTGTGTGTGTGTGTGTGTGTGGGTGGGTGGGTGGGTGTGGGTGGGTCCAGGCAAATATATAAATGCTTCATTCTAAGCAACATGGTCCCTTAGGACAGCTTGATGGCCACACCTTACCTCAACCTCTGCCAGGGGACATTCACTTCCACCAGCCTCTAAGGGAAGGTAGCAGACGGGGTGAACCAGATATCAAACCATCGGTCTATGAGTTTATAAATGAGCACATGAATCATTTTATAACGAAGCTAAACAGACAATAAAAACAAATATACTTTCCATTGGGGAAGCGGTGGCTGAGTGGTTAGCGTGCGGGTCCCGTGTTCGTTGCATCCTGGACGATGCAAGTTCGAATCCGCCGCTACCACCAGGGATTCTTCAACCACCGCAGAGTGGGCTAACAATGCTGTCCAGAAGACCACCTATCAAGCAGGACTTTAGAAGAAGTGTCCAAGCGAACCATGAATGAGCTCCGGGAGGCAGCATGAGCCAAGAATAAATGACGCCACTATAAACACTTGCCTGCGCCATGACAGGCTCGGGCCGAACAGCAGGCCCCTGAAGAAAGCCTACCGGCACTATAGGGCATAACGTTAAAAATGAAATAAAAAAAGTTCCGAAAAGATATGGAAAAAATATTATCAACAAAAAGGAGTCAAACATCAATATAAGGAATTTCAGCGAGTGAGTTTACCGTACGAGTTACATATTCCATGCACTTGCAGTTGCAGCTTGAACTTCGGGTGGAATAATTTGGAAAAAACTTTCGGGCTAACAATCACACGAATTCAGGAAGCGGCGGGTCGACGTTGCTCAGAGGGAGGGAGCCGCGAGGAGGGGGAAAAGAGGATTTTGTGGGGTAGCGAGAGTATAGCGAGGAGATGAGGGGACGGAATAAAAAGGAGATGAGAGGGCAAGTGAAGGGTGGCACTAAAATATCGATAGGTGGGTGAGTCGAGAGGGATGGCTGGTATATCCTACATCATCTTAAAGTATACGGTGTGTGTGTGTGTGTGTGTGTGTGTGTGTGTATACTCTACGGTAAATTTTGTTCCAATTTAATTAGCCGATGATGTGTGTGTGTGTGTGTGTGTGTGTGTGTGTGTGTTTGCGCTTTTTTATGTGTTCGTGAGATAATGTGGCTGGAAAGTGGGGAGGAGGGGTAGGGGAGTTGTCGGAAGCTACGTCGGTGGGTGGGTGTGGCTTCTAAAGACGACAGCGTCAACACAGTATCATTATCTTCATTATCTTCCACAATTACTGTTAGTCTATAGGAGGACAAAGGAATTTCCCAACGTTATCCATTTCACTGTCTGATGTTGACGTTTTCCATCCTGATCAGGCAAATTCTATAATTTCATCTCTCCACTTGCTCCTCTTTCAGCCTGACTCTTCCTTCCTGTATTGTCACTGTTATGTTGTTTGTCTCTCTGTCATCAGTTATATGCAAGACATAGTCTGCCCAAGTCAACAAAGAGCAATATAGGAGAAAGGCAAACACCATCTCGAAACAAAAGCTGTTCACAAAAACATAAATACACGTACACATAACACTACACACACACACACACACACACACACACACACACACACACACACACACACACACACACACACGCACACACGCGGGCGCATGCACGAACATTATCCGTGACAAATTTTACCAATAAAGAAAGTGTATTGTATTTATGAAGCAATTTCTCCAAAACCCTTCCACCACTATCCCCGTCATTAATCTTCAGAACCGCTACCATCACCACCACCACCACCACCACCAGCCTCATCACCATAATCACCACAGCTCCACCATCACGATCAGCACCACTAACACTACCACCGACACAACCACATTCACCAGCCTCTTCACTATAAACACAATCACCACCATCACCACCAGCACCGCAACGATCAACACCACCACCATTGATTATCACATCTACAATAATTTCCATCTCAACCTCCACCCTCACCATCGATGATAACACCACCGCTATTATCGATCATCAGCCCTATAAATATCAATGTTAGCATCAGCAACAGCATCACCACCACCACCACTGTCACTAAAGGGACAATAAAATAAAACAAAATCCCATTGCAACTTGAATTCTTTCGGCGTCCACGTTGTTCTAAAATATATTGAGTTAAAAGAGGAAGAGGCGTTGGAAATTGCATTCTCCCGGGTATTAATATAATTGAAGGTGTTGGTGATGGTCCTATTTTTTGCCTAGGTGATGGTAGTGATCGTATTGTGAGGCATGTGAGTTAGAGTTGTTGTGGTCGCTTCCACTTTTCGTCTATCAGCCCCTTCCAGTAGTTTGGCGAAGATAGTGACAGAAAACTATCAAAAGTGAGTTAGCGGAACCATCTTCCGTTAGGGAGAGGATGCTGCTGCTGCATTAGCTCAATTACCTGGGGGGGGGGGAGAGAGAGAGAGAGAGAGAGAGAGAGAGAGAGAGAGAGAGAGAGAGAGAGAGAGAGAGAGAGAGAGAGAGAGAGAGAGAGAGAGAGAGAGAGAGAGAGAGAGAGAGAGAGAGAGAGAGAGAGAGAGAGAGAGAGATTGATTTGATAAATTTATTACGCTAATTGGCGACAGACCAAAATACAAGTTCGATAGCTACAGGTATCTCGTAGGACACTGAAATAGATACACACACACACACACACACACACACACACACGCACGCACGCACGCACGCACGCACGCACGCACGCACGCACGCACGCAGGCACGCACGCACGCAGGCACGCACGCACGCACGCACGCAGGCACGCACGCACGCACGCACACACACACACACACACACACACACACACACACACACACACACACACACACACACACACACACACTCTGTTGTGTTCTTGGCCGAGAGAAACAAGCAGGATCACTTTGTCATTTTATTGGCAAGAACAGTACCACTCCCGATTTATGAACAAAGGCATAACGGCGGATTCTATTCTCGCAACAGGAGCTGTGTGCGAGCCTCGGCGGTCTGGGGTGGCAAGATAGGGTGTCCAGTGCAGATGTAGTTAACAGATGTGGAGTAGAGGACCCGAAAACAGTGCACAGAAGGGAAAGACTCCGATGGTTTGGACATGTAAATAGAGCAGGTGGGGATACAGCGCTGGGAGCAGTGGAGAGATTAGAGGTAGAAGGAAGGAGACCAGTTGGTAGACCTAGGAAAACGTGAATAAGGTGTATACAAGAAGACTTGGCATTGATGGGATTGGATGAACATCAGGCAGAAGACAAAGTAGATGGAGGAGAGCCATAAAGCGTCCAATCGCTCAAGAAGAGTGAATACGGACGTAAACGAAATAATGATATATATATAGATATATATATATATATATATATATATATATATATATATATATATATATATATATATATATATATATATATATATATATATTTCGAATATTATCTATGTGATTTACTTGCAATAAATAATCATGTACCTTATATAATCATTTTCAGAGCCAGATGTCTTTTTATGGTAGAGGTATTTAATAAGCCGGGGCAGGGGAGACTGTGGCTGTGTGGTCATCTGTGGGCGCGGCGTTCAGGAGGACGTAGGTTCGCGTCCCCGACCTCCATTATATACGAGGTGATAATAATTTTCAGTCATAGCCGACCGGCATGTGGCGTCCCATATGCTGTCATCAGGACCACCTATCAACCCGGACTATAGATTTTCTCTAAAAAGAGGATCAAAGATGAGCTCCGGGGCACAGATGAGACAAGCAAGCGGAGCCTCATTAATTAAACACTTGCCTGCGCCATAACGGGCTTGGGCTGACGCCGAACGGCTCCATGTTCGGAAAAAAAAATATTCATATATATATATACATATATATATATATATATATATATATATATATATATATATATATATATATATATATATATATATATATATATATTATTGAAAAAGTATATAGGATAGTAACCACAGCAGTTGATTTTCACTCAATCACGAAGTAAAAATGTTCATGTGCCACATCTACGGTCGTGAGTTGACAAATGGAACAAAACCGAGCAGTTTTTTTTTTTTATAGTAAACACTGTCTTTATGTAATGTCGCCCGCCGGAGAAAAATAATGCAATCAAATGTATTTTTTATTAAAGTTATAATTGCTTTCTGATTACATGAACAAATAAATTCCGCAACTACTAATTTCACAATGTCACGATAAGCAGATTAAAGTAGAGGAAGGAAGCAGTCATCGTCTGAAGAGCAGCATTGTTGACTGAGACGCTATAACGTAACACATACAACATAACATATAATAGGGAAGCCTGCAAGTGTTCTTATGGTAATAATGAATAATCTGGCTTCGGGCATTTTCAAGGAAAATGATGCCAATGAAACATTTCCCTGCGAGAAAATTACCCGACTTGTGATTGGAATGGGTCCAGCTGATGATACAACGGTAGTTCGACGTGGCGGCAGAATCTGGAGACTAAATGATTTGCACCCGAGACATTACTGAGAAGTATGCAATCAATCTTCTTCGTCTTTGTCCTCGTCCTCTATCTCTTCTCCATTCCCTAGATCTTCCTCTTTCTCTTCTTCCCGTGCTACATATGCCGCTCTCCGGGTCAAACAGATGTCAGTGATGAGCCCCTCATCTGTGTATAGTGGAGGCGCCTTATGGACCAATTACACCGCCTCCTTTGGGTGGCGTGGTGTTAGGCTCTGTGGCTCCTCACTAGCAGTTAATCTCCCTTCATATCAATGGCACGGTTCCCCTGCCAGCCTAAATGGCACAGTTCCCCTGCTAGCCTACATGGCACGGTTCCCCTGCCAACCTACATAGTACGGTTCCCCTGCCAGCCTACATAGCACGGCTCCCTGCCAGCCTACATGGCACGGTTCCCCTGCCAGCCTACATGGAACGGGTCCCCTGCCAGCCTACATGGCACGGTTCCCCTGCCAGCCTACATGGCACGGTTCCCCTGCCAGCCTACATAGTACGGTTCCCCTGCCAGCCTACATGGCACAGTTCCCCTGCCAGCCTACATGGCACAGTTCCCCTGCCAGCCTACATGGCACGGTTCCCCTGCCAGCCTACATGGCACGGTTCCCCTGCCAGCCTACATGGCACGGTTCCCCTGCCAGCCTACATGGCACGTGCATGTCCACTTGGCACGGTCACCCTGCCAGTCAAGTAACAACCTAGCGTATATATGACAGAGGTGGAGACAGGGAGAGGGGACAATCCGGGGTCATATATCTCCCAGCTATTCAGCCTGAATATACCTGCGAGCCTTTGCTAACTCAACTAGTAATGCCACTCTGCCACCATAATTTACCACCCTTTACCAGGCAGTGGATTCTGCCAATATCTGCCACAGCATCAATAAATCAGGCCCTTCCAACTTATATCATGCATCTCTCTCTCTCTCTCTCTCTTCAAGTCTTTCCCTTCCCCTCCTTAATTCAGCAGCCCATTTTTGTACTGTTGATAAAGCTAGAGCGTCATCGCCTAATGTAGCAACCATGTCAGCATGAATGCCCTTGGGGGTCAAACCCTTTCTGTGCAGGTACTTGATAACACCACAGTGCCAAATATTGTCCTTTTTTTTAAGAGTCCTTACTACTCATTTTTGAAGTCTTCTTTTGACCATTAGATATGGCTTTACCTGGAAAGAAATATTCCAGACATTAATAAGGAGAGTTGAACTTCATGCATGTCGGATTTAATCACTCAAGCATCACTCCTTCTTAGTCAGCCTACTAACTTTTCAGTTCACCGAATCTGTGGTGGATAGATGAGGGGGAGAGAGGGGAGGGAAACATGGTGGCTGCGGATTATTCGTAGTAGATATACTGACCACAACCACGGGGGGGCTAACGGCGGGACGGGGATGTAGTTGGTACACGTGTGGCTGGGTTGTTAAATGTCCCTTTTTATTGTCAAAGTTGACCTTTCATTCTACTGTTAAACGAGGAGTGCGGAAGGGGATTTTAGGTGTGTGTGTGTGTGTGTGTGTGTGTGTGGGGGTGTGTGTGTGTGTGTGTGTGTGTGTGTGTGTGTGTGTGTGTGTGTGTGTGTGTGTGTGTGTGTGTGTGTGTGTTTATGATGTTGATCCAGTTTCTTATCATCACTTTTACTCCCGGAAAAAAATATAAGGTGCGGTCTAGGAGACAGGACATAAATAAATAAAATATCAAACAGTTTAAAATATATATAATTTTACAATATGAATAATACAACTTGTTTGCTTTGGGTAACCCGCCATGCTTTCATTATTCTTTTTACTATTTTTGTAGTTTACTTTTTCCTCCTTTTTCTTCTATCTTTCGCAATCATTGACGCTTCCTCAAACACTTTTTGCTACATTTGCCTAAACATCTTTCTGCTGTTCCTGGGACACTACCTTGATATTTTCAATAACACACAATTATAAGACCACGAAACAATGTCCTTGATCTTTTCCATTGCTGCATATATTGTTAAATGTCCTTGGCTTTTGTTACATCTCTGGGAATCTTTATGAATCACGCTCACGCGACGCCCGCGTCCACCCCTACAACTCGGGAGTAAAAAAGTGAGAGGCTCCCCCTGCCTCCCACCAAACCCCAACTCGGTATTTGGCAGCCACGGCTTTAACCTGTTCCAGCATGGGCTTTCATCCCTGGCTGGGTTAACTCGAATAATAATAATAATAATAATAATAATAATAATAATAATAATAATAATAATAATAATAATAATAATAATAATAATAATAATAATATAAGATTATAAAGGAAAAGTACACCCCCGTGCCAGCCGGCGGAAGATGGGTAGAGGGGCGTGACCTGACTTCCGACCTTGCCTCTGAACAGCCATTGTCCTATATAGAGCGAGATGACACATGAGCCACCTAAGTTCCCTTGAAGAAGCGAAAGTGAAACTAATCGGGAATAAACTCATCTCAAATACACTCCTGCACTCAACTTGTCGAAAATGTCCTTACAATAATAATGATAATAATAATAATAATAATAATAATAATAATAAATATAATAATGATAATGATAATGATAATGATAATGATAATAAGAATAAGAATAAGAATAAGAATATTATTATTATTATTATTACTATTATTAAAATTATTATTATACTTCCCCTAATACTAGTTACTACCACTTTTAAAACGCGATATCAGCATCAATATCCCTCACTCACAATGTTAGGTATCCTTACCATTAAGAGATTGTTTTATAAATTAACCTCGTAGTACCAGGTAAGATCAGTCACCCGCTCACTTACTTATTCCATCCCACTACACGAGCACCTGAAGGACACGACCACACGGGGACACACACACACACACACACACACACACACACACACACACACACACACACACACACACACACACACACACACACAGGGGAGGCGGAGGGAGGAAGGGGGAGGCGGTGGCCGAGTGGTCAGCGTGCGGGAGTGATGAGCCCGGGGTCCTAGGTTCAAGTCTCACGGGTGAACGCTGACAAGTTTGAACCATCGTCCAGTGGCGGAATATTACCCACATGTTGCCTAGATCTTCAATCAACCCTAACTTCAGCGAATTCGGTCAAGTGGAGCACCGGGAGCACCAGAGGCCAAGCAAGAGGCATATATCACGGCAGCCGCGATAAACAAAATTCGCCTGCGCCACTAACGGGCCATAGGCAGCACCTAAAAACACAGACACACACAAACACCTGTAAACACACACACACACACACACACACACACACACACACACACACACACACACACACACACACACACACACACACACACACACACACACACACACCTCTACCCCTCGCTACTTTGGTGCAAATGTGAAGCAGCAAAATAATCCTAAAAAAAAGGGAATTGAAACAAGGAAATTAAAAAATGGACTAGCGTGGGGCGGTGTCTCATTATGAGTTTCTTTTCGTTTTCCTGGTTTGCAAATATATTCCGTGGAATATTTATTTATTACCTTGTGCTCCTCCCATACTTCTCATCTGTTCCATTTATATGTTCCGTTTCCATCAAATTAAAAAAAAAAATTCGGTTTAAAAAGCTGTGTTTACAATTCATTTCCTTTTTTTTCTGCACCTCAACACTGCCTGCTTCTTGTTCCATTTTCTGCCAATATATCTTAATTCCCAGAACACAGAATTTGTTGAAAATGTATCATATTTTACCATTGTATCACCCTACCTACATTTCCAGATTAAGCCATCTGTAGAAGCTATCATTTAGTGTATCATCTCTCCATTCCCGGAACACACGACGAGCTGAAAATTTATCACTCCCAAATATGCCATCTGTAAAACCGTTCATCATATTCTCCCATTAAATTACCTTCCCTCCATTCCTAAAAGATGCCATTTATCAGAACAATTTGGTGCACATTACGCTTCTTAAAAGGACGTACTTTCCAGCGCATCGCTCCCTAAGAATTGCTGTGAAGCGGAAAGACGTCAAAGAAGAAATTGTGTCTGAAAGATTATCGAGCAATGGAGGGAACATTATGGCGGCGTGATTATATTTATTGTGTTCATTTAAGGCTAAACGTAGATAATTCTCTCTCTCTCTCTCTCTCTCTCTCTCTCTCTCTCTCTCTCTCTCTCTCTCTCTCTCTCTCTCTCTCTCTCTCTCTCTCCTACCAATTACTTTTCTTTTTATTTTATTTTCAAATTTTATATATATATATATATATATATATATATATATATATATATATATATATATATATATATATATATATATATATATATATATATATATATATATATATATATATATATATATATATATATATATATATATATATATATATATATATATATATATATATATATATATATATATATATATATATATATATATATATATATATATATATATATATATATATATATATATATATATATATATATATATATATATATATATATATATATATATATATATATATATATATATATATATATATATATATATATATATATATATATATATTTATTTATTTATTATTTTTTTTTTTTTTACATGTCGTGAACGCAGTACCAAATTTCGATGACTGAGTCTCAGCGACGGCACGATACGATCGTGCTGGAGGACAGCTCTTCGACACAGAATTTTACGTTACGTATAGAAGGGAAGTGCCTGAATTATTCACTTTTGTTGATCCACAACGGTGACAAAAATTAGCGGGAGGTCTAAAACAATCTCTGGCAAAATGTGAACCTAATCCAACGCTTTGTTCCAGAGTTATTCCCGAAAAACGAGGGAACACGGCCTCTGAAACACTGCTTTTCCCACCAATGTTAAAACAAATAAAATTGAGCCCCTCAAAGAGCCTACCTTCGCTACAGGCAGTACCTAAAAAAGAAAAGGAAGGCATTTTCACAAATGAGGTATGAAAACTTAATCAAACAGTTTTGCCCGAGCAGCTTAATTTAATTACTATTTGCGAACATTTCGTGGACCATTTCATTAGTCTTTCCATTAATACCCAGAAATATTTCCTCTCCTTCATTGAATGCATTTCTATTTATACTCGAAAATTTGACATCTACAAATATTCGATGCTATCGTTACAGTGCCTCATTTCAATAACAGACAGATTGGTATGCGTACAACTTCAACTTACATTCCGACAACATTTGGCTAATGTTAACCGTTTGGTCTGTAAAAATGGTCATAGTTCAGAAATATGGTGCAAATGGCATCTTTTTATGGCAATTAGATAACTATGACCATTTTTACAGACCAAACAGTTAACATTAGCCAAATGTTGTCGGAATATAAGTTGTTTGTCTTGTCCATTGGAGTCATTTGCGACCATCCTGCCATCTCTACCGTGATGTTCAGATCAGGACCAAAGTCATGGTCTTAATAAATGCTATGGGGCTACAACTTTGACATGACCTCATGACCTTGTCCACCACTGCAGGCCCGGCAGACTTCAGTTTTCATGCAGACACAAGGACCATTGCTATGTGGGTTAGAATTGGTAACCTTTCCAGCTAGGCTGACCCCCCCTGGCTCCCGCTCTAATACTCGGCTGAGGATCCAACTACAGCTGGGAAGGACCCAGCTTAAATGAATATACTTGTATTACTGCCGCTACTACTACTACTACTACTACTACTACTACGACTAATAATAATAATAATAATAATAATAATAATAATAATAATAATAATAATAATGACAATAATAATAATAATAATAATAATAATAATAATAATAATAATAATAATAATAATAATAATAATAATAATAACAACAATATTCATAATGACAAGGATAAAAATAAGAATTACAAATAATAGTAATTTGCTTCTCAGGTCGATGTTTTACTGGCTATGGTAAAAAAAAAAATTCTAACATTCCGAAGGAATTTTAAATATATATATTTTTAAACTAAATTTCTACGCAATTTTTTTCTACCCGCACAAAATATAGCAAATATCTAAAGTAATAGTCAATGAATAGTGCTAATGTCAAATGCGAAGGTTCACATGTATGTGCTCAGAACCACCTACAGCAAAATATTTTGTTGCGCCGCAAAATTGTGGGTCACCTTATATCGCCTAGGCTACGAGGCACAGCACTAAACTATACCTACGGTGCCTCATTACTTCACCTGTCAACTGTATATTCCTCATTACCTTGCCAAGGCTACGAGGCACAGCACAACACAGCAAACGGTATCTACGCTACCTCATTGCTTCACCTACAATAACTATGCCTCATCACTTAACCTACAAACTATATCTACCTCATTACCTCGCCAAGGCTACGAGGCAGGCACTACAAAATAATCTACGGCACCTCATTACTTCACCTACCTACAAGCTGTATCTACCTACAAACTATATCTGGCTCACTACCTCAAATACAAACTGTATCTGCCTCTCCATCCGAAACTGAGCTCTCTTTTCTACTTTCTTTCTCTCCTTTACGAGAGCAACAATTTGTGGGATTTTATTTTTGCCCTTGAACTGCTATCTTTTCTGTAAAAATAACATCCATCTCATTACTTTAGGCTACTAAGCTACGAGGTACAACATAACACTATATCTTGGGCAACTCAATGCATAAACAAAACAAAACGTGAATAGTCACTTAATATATTGGCATACATGAAATGAATGTTGGTTAGATAGTCAGACCATGGCAGCGAAGAACCGGGTCGAGGCGTTTCGAACCCTAGAGCCGAGCGTGACGTCAAAAAAAAGCCATCTATTCTAAAAAAAAAATACTATAATCCCCACAAAAACATAAATGAAATGACCCTAAATGAACGTATAAAAACTGTCAAGAAAAAAAGATAAGATAACACATCAATTAAATGAAGTACACATGTAGGGGAAGCTGTGAAGACGAATTCCACAACACGAACGGTACACAACAGCTGATTCACTTAACCACCATCATGTTGCATGCCTCCAGCTAGCCATTATTTTCCATCCTTTGCTCCCTCATGAATATTCTTGGCACATTAAGATACACCCAGGGCAGCAAATCCACACGGTCATGGTGCATTAACAGACGACGTATGTATTAGGAGAAACATCTTGGTCACATCCGCCCTGCACCACGCCACAAGCCACGGACACGGGCTATGTAATACACAATACACCCTTCCATCGGGTACTTACACTTATGGAGATGCCCCGCTGCGCCGGGTGCCCTTGGCCTTGTTTTCAGTTAATAACCACTAACTTTCACGCAGAATGCCGGAGGACACGAAAAAGTCACGGGAGGAATAGGATAACGTACCACACACACTACTACCACGAGCATCGCTGCCCGTGTCCGTTTTCTTTTGTTGGCTGGTGACGGCTGTCGATGTGTCCGTTGTTTTTTTCTGTTCCGTGCCGCGGTTTTTAAAAGTTTCTTGTTTCTTACACAAATACTGAATTACATGCTAGTAAGTTGTGATATATTTCTATCTTGCTACTTGCATGTTTGTATATCTATCATGAAATCTATTTTCCTCATTAAACATATATAAAAACTACTCTAAAACTTATAGACTAGTTTCATTTATGAAAGTATTGGTCCTAGTTGTGAAAATGTAGCAAGCAACCGACTTTTATATTTTTGTTTAGAGCAATAAATCACCGCACTTGGACTAGGAGCACCTTATGCAACATCTATTACGACCACATCTCTGTTAATCAATATTTTTCAATCAACTGCCAACCGCTTGACATTATTTTCAGACATGCATATTTCTGTGGCCAGAAGCTACAAGCGAGGCACGAGTACACTAGATGAACATTTTCTTGTCCACTCCCGTCACATACTGCATGCATATTGGCGGCTGAAACTAATGAAGCCGGTGAGCCTGTGTGACAATGGCGGCTGCTGCATGACACGACGGGAGGTGTGCTCGTTGTGCTTCTACACCACAGTAAAGGGAGGTGGTGAAGGTGATGGCGGTGGTTGTACTGAAGCATCATGACTAACACCACCACCATCACCACCACCTGACGGCCTGCGTGTCAGGGTCACCAGCCTGATTAGTGGGGTTGTTATTCCTGACAAACCTAATATCTACAGTTAGTCAAATTGTATGAGAGGTACTTAAAAAAAGTTACAAACTATATGTAGTTTTCTCCAAGCAGCAATGCACTTACTGGACGGGAAATTTGTTAGTGCAGGTCTGCCGCGCGACAAGATAGACGACGCCATCTTATAGTCTGCCAGACACAACCACCACAACACAAGCGAGGTGTGCTCTGGTTGATAGTTAATGCTCGGTGTCTACATGGACACAGAGGAGCCACGACGGAGAGAACCCCGTCACGAGAAAATATTTGCCGATGTGTTCCTGACTCAAAAGAAAAAATATTCTCATGACATGTTAGTGACTTTGAGGCTTCATTGCCGTAAGGAGCCAACCTGACTGGATGCGGGAATCAAGGCAAACCAGGCAGTCCAGTTCTTTATTTTCTTCCCGACATACATACAACTTATAACCCGAAAAGCGTCAGTTTATAAAAAGGCTAAGCTAAAATCTATCATGTACAAAATAACTGTGTACATTGAAAAATATAGGTAATAAATTAATGTTTCAAATGATTCAAACGTATTGTTATCGAGAACCTGTGTGCACTGAGCCATGAAGCTGGTAACCTAATAAAGAAATAATGATATTATTGTGTGCCATACTCTGTGGTAATCTTTGAGGCAGCATCACGTAGCAAAATGTAACGGGGCGCACGACGGGGACAGAGACACCATAATGATGCACGAAACTATTACTTTCGCCTTGGTCAAACATGTCTGTCAATAAGATAATGAGATTCTGTAACATAAGGCTAGTAATGCGTCAAACCTTTACACACACACACACACACACACACACACACACACACACACACACACACACAGTGAACCGGCAGCCAGCCAGGCCTAACTTTTAGTAGAGACAAGCACGCCATCATGGTCCATTGTACGACAGCAAGAATTACTACGTTAGGCGCCCCTTTCCATCGTGAGCGGCTGTCCACTGAGGGCACTTTCTTGGATTACTTTTTAATACCCCAAGGCAACTTCTCTCTCTCTCTCTCTCTCTCTCTCTCTCTCTCTCTCTCTCTCTCTCTCTCTCTCTCTCTCTCTCTCTCTCTCTCTCTCTCTCTCTCTCTCTCTCTCTCTCTCTCTCTCTCTCTCTCTCTCTCTCTCTCTCTCTCTCTCTCTGTGTGTGTGTGTGTGTGTGTGTGTGTGTGTGTGTGCACGCGCACTTGCGGCTTTGTAGTAAATAATACAAGTTGTTATTAATGTTACGTGTTTATTTCCTTTATTTTCTGTCTCGTTTGGTATCTCAGCTTTCTTCCTTATGAAAATGATAAGCTCTTGTGCACTCTTTCTTAGTGCTGCTCCTATGTTATCATGGTCCCTTGTAAAGCCAACGAAACCTCTTAAAGGTGCCTTTCCCCGACGCCCTTCCTCATGTTTTGCATTTCAGCTTTTTGTTTTTTTCTCGTTTTTTTCCCTCTAACAGTCTACTTCTTTTACATTCAACATATTCTTTTTCCCTCGGAAAAAAAAACACCTAATTTTGCCCTCTAATAGCTCCACTTTAGTCCTTAACTTGGAGAGCTCCAGAACACACACACACACACACACACACACACACACACACACACACACACACGGGAAATCGGAAAAGTACATCCTCAGGTCGTCCAACCGAGCTGAAGCAAAATGCCAGAAGCATCGCCTCTTCGGTGGGTCCAGAGGGTGTACAGGAGCGATAGGACAGAATACAGAAATAAGGTTGTGATCGGAGGAGCCCAACGGAGAGAACAGTTTGACAGAGTAAGCAGAAGGGTTAGAGGTAAGGAAGAGGTCTAGTATGTTGGGCCGGTCTCCAAGACGGTCGGGAATACGTGTAGGGTGCTGAACCAACTGCTCTAGCTCATTGAGGAGAGCAAAGTTGTAGGCTTGTTCACCAGGCTGGTCAGTGAAAGAGGATGAAAGCCAAAGCTGGTGGTGAACATTGAAATCTCCTAGGACGGAGATTTCAGCGAAGGGAGAGTGGGTCAAGATGTGCTCCACTTTAGAGTTCAGGTAGTCAAAGAATTTTACATAGTTAGTAGAATTAGGTGAGAGATAAACAACACAGATGTATTTAGTAATAGAATGACAATGAAGTCTTAGCCAGATGGTGGAAAGTTCAGAAGAGTCAAGGTCGTGGGCACGAGAGCAAGTGATGTCGTTGCGTACGTAGACGCAACATCCAGCTTTGGATTGAAATTTAGGATAGAGATAGTAGGAAGGAACAGAGTAGAGATTGCTATCAGTAGCCTCAGAAACCTGTGCTTCGGTGAGGAAGAGAAGGTGAGGTTTAGAAGAGGAGAGATGGTGTTCCACAGAATAAAAATTAGAGTGAAGACAGCGAATGTTGCAGAAATTGAGAAGAAAGAGGTTCGAGGAGTTATCAAGACACCTCTCAGGTTGGCAGCCAGAAGGGGAATCCTCCCTGAGGGAATTTGTGGTCACCCCCCCAGGCGGGGACTCCGACGCATTGTTGTTGAACGCCATTTTGAACTTTGAATTTTGGGAAAAGGTGTGAGTGTCGTGTGAATGTAGTGTGGTGTGGATAGAGAGAGGATCTGTCTATAGAGAGCATGCTGAACTACTCTCTGGTGTAGATGACACAATAGGGAAACGGTTAATGAGGTAATGGAAAGGGTCTATGGAGGGCTTCAGCACCCTCCTCACTTCCCATATATACCTCACCGGGAGTGGCTTGCGCCCGTTCGGTAGGTGTCTTCCTACCTACTCCAACCAAAAGAGAGAGATGGCTTTTACACACAAACAGATCAAATTACTGGAATGTAGAGGTCTTTGGGTGCTATCAGGAATGCTATGAGCTTATAGTTATTTCCCAAAAGATGTGAAATAAGAGCAGGACTTGGTAGGACCGAATCGTCAAAAACCACATTCTCTCTCTCTCTCTCTCTCTCTCTCTCTCTCTCTCTCTCTCTCTCTCTCTCTCTCTCTCTCTCTCTCTCTCTCTCTCTCTCTCTCTCTCTCTCTCTCTCTCTCTCTCTCTCTCTCTCTCTCTCTCTCTCTCTCTCTCTCTCTCTCTCTCTCTCTCTCTCTCTCTCTCTCTCTCTCTCTCTCTCTCTCTCTCTCTCCCAGCCATTATAACGCCTTAAGACTTTGCAGGGAACTTGGCGTCGAATACTTGGACGCCTGGAAACATTCGACAACGGAGGCAGACTATTCCAAGGCAACGGTTTGCTCTCATCCGACGTCGGGTCTGCCAGCTTCGAAAGACCTCAAAACATACCAGTGCGAATCCTCCGGACGAAAAAGGCATAGTTTAAGATGTGTTTCCCGCCCTCTACCTTGACAATGGATGTCAGGCGGCTATCTCAACAAACAAACGGAAAACACCAAATAACACCCCTGCTGTATCTGAAGCAAAATTATAGATTAATTAAAAGTTTAAATTTCAGAGTTCGTAGCCCCCATCCCCGAAAAAATAATGACACTGAGGAGTTGAGATCCTTCTTAAAACAAAACTTCAATGCACCTGATGTTAATGAAACATTTATTAATACAATAAACATTGATTCAATTATAAAAAAAGATGGGGCATTAAAGTCCTCTACAAAGATCTTGCTCGTGGTACAGCTGCCGACAGCCAATCAATATAACACTGATGTGGAATAATGTGGAACACCTTTGCATGCGCGTAATTAATGAAAAAAAATATATATATCAATATATCAGTAACTTACAGGCCTCGGCACAATCATACGATGTTGATGTCAAATTGTTTAGTATTACGACATACATTTCAGATAATAAATTATTTATTTTAAGAAAAATAACCTCTTATACAGGCAAGACGGCACTCTCTGGTACCGAGGGAAATACACAAAGTATATATGATTTTTTTTTTTTAAATAACTTTCAAAGTCTAATGGCTACAGAATAAACGAAGAAATACCTTAAACCTTGTTATAATGGCTGAGAATAATCTCGTCAGTAACGTTACGGCAGGAGAGCACCTCGGTACTTGTAATTAAAAATCGGTATCCGTAAACATAAACACATATTCAAAAGGGACCGAAAATGTAATAGAGGTATTAAAAATATGCAAGTTTAATAAAACTTAAAGAATTATCGCCATGCATTATTAACAGTAAAGAAAGTAGTTAACTCTCTTAAAAAGAAGAAAAAAAATGTTACTGAAGCAAAAGAAAGTGCTAAACGTTGTTCTCCATCTCTGTCACCTCAGCCTTTCAGCCTGTGATCGGCATGAGTCCATTATCTATTGACACCGGGACCAAGAGTCGTAGTGGTTACATTTCCTCTACCCCTCTACCTCATTCCAGTTCTCTGTTCTCCTCTATCTACAATACTTCTACCCACTTTCAGAATCTCTCCTAGAATCCCATTTTTCCATACCCCCCCTACTCCCGTCTCCTCCCCCCAGCCTTCCTCCTTTCCTTTCCTATTATCTCAGGCTTACATGGACATCTTTCAGAGAATCTCCGCCGTCCCTGGAGCTTCCTTCATAAACCAAACCACTCCTCTTCCCTCCCCTTTACCTCATTTCGCCAACATCCCATTCCTTCTGTCCAATTACATGCCCAGCAAAAGCTAATGCTCCACCACCACCACCACCACGAACAGTAACTACTAGCGTATTACTATCACAGTCCATTACTACATCTCTCTCTCTCTCTCTCTCTCTCTCTCTCTCTCTCTCTCTCTCTCTCTCTCTCTCTCTCTCTCTCTCTCTCTCTCTCTCTCTCTCTCTCTCTCTCTCTCTCTCTCTCTCTCTCTCTCTGAGAGAGAGGGAGAGAGCGAGAGAGAGAGAGAGAGAGAGAGAGAGAGAGAGAGAGAGAGAGAGAGAGAGAGAGAGAGAGAGAGAGAGAGAGAGAGAGAGAGAGAGAGAGAGAGAGAGAGAGAGAGAGAGAGAGAGAGAGAGAGAGAGAGAGAGAGAGAGAGAGAGAGAGAGAGAGAGAGAATTAGCAAGGAGGAAATTTTCATCAGTTTAATTAGCATGGAGGAACGACGTTGGTTCTCGATGTGTGTGTGTGTGTGTGTGAGAGAGAGAGAGAGAGAGAGAGAGAGAGAGAGAGAGAGATCCAGACAAACATAAAATTCCCGTTATTCTGAGATTCCTTTCACACGTCTTTTTATAGTCAAAGATTAGACAGATAGCACAGTTCTGCCCCTCTGCCAAACGCTAGTCACTTCTTTAGCCCATTTCTATATCTTTCTCCAAACATTTTCGTTTCCTGGATCTCTTCTGACCTTTTTATTGCATTTCGCTTTCTTTCGTTGATTCCAATAATGTGCCTTTCTACCTATCTTAAAAGAATTTACTCATTTTTTCTCTCAAAATAAATTCTTCTTACTCTCCTACAGGTCCTGCTTCTCTCTCCGTCTCAACAGAATCCCAAAAAATGAAGGTTTGCTTTACGTAGCTTTCATCAGTAGTTTTCAGGTTCCTTTCACGAATCTTTGCCACACGACATAAAAGAGTGAGGGACACATTGGGAATCGATTATGTGAGCTTTTTATTTCCTTCCCGCGCTGTACCTGCTCGTTCCTAACATGTGCCTTTGTTTAATGTTTTGCTTTAATACTATTTTGTTCTCCTCCAGATAAAATTTCCTTCCTCGTTGGCGTCCTCTAAAATACTCTTTTATCTAATGTTTCTTCCTCAATAATCTTTACCGTTCTTCTACTTTTCTTCTTTCGTTTCAGCATCACTTCCCTTCCCGTTATTTTACTTACATTTTCTTCTGATCATTGAACATATATCATCGATCCCACCACAACCCCCTCCCCCCACCTCTCTCTCTCTCTCTCTCTCTCTCTCTCTCTCTCTCTCTCTCTCTCTCTCTCTCTCTCTCTCTCTCTCTCTCTCTCTCTCTCTCTCTCTCTCTCTCTCTCTCTCTCTCTCTCTCTCTCTCTCTCTCTCTCTCTCTCTCTCTCTCTCTCTCTCTCTCTCTCTCTCTCTTAACGTGTGTGTAGTAGTTACTTATGTACAGCCACTTACTGTCTTCCTCCCTCTGCCTCTCTCACAACACAGCTTCCATTTTCCTTTGCCTTCTCCTCAAGCCAATATTCCCTTCGTGTGTTTGCATCTATCTTACGTATACTCTTCCCCTTCCCTCTATTATTTTCCTCTTTACACATTCAAATTTAGCATCAAACTCTTTAACCGATTTTCTCTTTTTTTCATGTTTGTTATTTTGTATATTTTGTGCGCTTCTTTTCTAATACCTTTTTTTGTTTCATTTTACATTTGTATCTTACGTATCTTTTATCTTACGTATACTCTTCCCCTTCCCTCTGTTATTTTCCTCTTTACACATCGAAATTTAACATCAAACTCTTTAATCGATTTTCTCTTTTTTCATGTATGTTATTTTGTTTATTTTGTGCGCTTCTTTTCTAACACCTTTTTTTTTTTATTCATTTTACATTTGTATCTTATCAATTTTTTTTTTCCTTTTTAATCTACTCATTCAGTCAGGAAGTGACTATCCAAGCCATTAAGAGCACTGCAGAGAAAATAAAATAGGAGCCAGGAGCCTTGGCCCTGCTGGAACCGAGGTCCTTATACAAAATGCGCACAATGATAATTTTACTCTCATAACTTGAATCAAACCAAGTGATGAAAATTAGTAACATCAACTATTTTCCGAAATGACGAAAAAATGGTATTCACCTAGGTAATACAGCAACAATTAAAGGGCATTTTAGTGAATATGCTGAGCGTACCTGTTACATACCCCGGTATTTCGGCTTGAACTTTGTAAGGAATAATTTCGGAAAGTTTCGCGACTACAATCATACAAGTTGAGCTGCGGTGCGTCGGCCGGCTAAACAGTAAAGGGGTTTGGAGGGGAGGAAGAGGAGGAGCAAGGGATGAAGAGAAATAGAGAGAAAGGGATGAATGATTGCTGGGGAGGCGGGACGAAGGAGGTGGCGGGGAAAGATTACGTAGTTGCTGAATTCTACGGCAATGATTTTCCAGGTTTCATTACTCGCAGGAGTTATCAGGCTATATTCCTTGTCCTTTCCAGATGCAAATACCATGATGGAAAATAATGATACCGTGGTCATCGTGATAACGATAACTTTACTTGGTATTTCGAGTGATGACATACGTCATCAATCGGCGGAGCCTCACCCATATGATATGCAGATTACCAACGTGTCCGCAAAGAAATACCTACTTTAAGTATCGAATGATAGTTATTTATTTGATTCATATTAGTTTTCTTACCTAAATTAGAGGCTGAAGCCATTTCAAAAGGTACTTATATACACATATGGTGTTACTTGAACGAATATGATAGTTTTGTGAGTAGTATCGGGTGTCAGGTTGGTAGCCCTGGCAAAACACAGATGAGCCCACAGCGGCAGTTATTAACACAGAAACAGCTACGGTCGGCAAACAACGTTACTAGGTTTATCATTGCTTACATTTCTGTTGTTGCTTTTTCATGGTAACCTGATGCAAACATTATAAAAGCATGAAATGAAGGTTTATTAATGTTCATACATTCAGATTCCTTGATTCTGCAGTGGTGATAAATAGACCAAGTGATGACAGTGGCGCCCCGGCGTTGGTACGTGGCTGTCCTTGCACGAACTGCACATGCTCAAAAGCGAATGTTTACAAGCAAAGATTTGTTGATAAACAAAACTGTACGCAGGTGTCCCCCGATAACATGGCTGTATATTTTTGGGAAAGACTGGCCAAATTTAGGGATGAAATAGGACCTTTACCCTGTCCTGTGTTGAATGGACAATATCCACCAAACCTTACAAGTAACCAAAAAGGAGCTAGGATTCAAGGGAGAGGATTACTAACTTTCCAGTATCAATTTTAATAAAAACAAATGGTTTCGTCTTTAACTGAGCGGTATGTCGTTAGACAAAAATTTACCCTTATGTGGCAGTTTTGAGCTAGTGATACATGAGGGGTTCAATTTCGCTCAGAAATGTCATATGGGCAGAAGATGTACCCTAGCCACCCATATAAAAGAACGCAATTTGCCCCAAACAATCATCATATGCACATCAAGATAGTTTTGTTTTGAAATTAGCAAGATGTTATGTCCCGTAAATTTACCTCTGCAACACTGCATAAAGATTATTTAATGGTTCTTCACTTCACTTATTACAAAACAGTAGCTGTATTGGATTCATTAATGTTTTTCCTATGAAAGAATAAAACAATATTCCCTCCCATGCTTGAAAACACTGGTGGGACATCCATGTACACGCGACCAGCTGAGAACACGGGTCCGTGTTTACAGCGGTCCGCTTTTATTTTGTGAAGAAAGCGGGGACAACTCCGTACAGTTGACAGCTACGTTACAAAGGATTGGCGCGTGTGTCCTCTCTTTACTACCTATACTCTTTGCTACCACCACTACTACTACTACTACTACTACTACTACCACCACTACTACTACTACTACTACTACTACTACTACTACTACCACCACTACTACTACTACTGCTACTACTACTACTACCACCACCACTACTACTACTCTCTTCTACTACTGCTGCTATTACCACTACTGCTACTACTACTACTACTACTACTACTACTACTGATGGTAGTAGAACAAACTGGAAGCAACAAGATGAAAGTGGCGTGTGTGGTCGCCGAGGGCCACTCTGGCTCCCCGGGGCAACACCGCACGCCATTCATCACTTACATGCCCATCGTTCACGGCCCACAGCTCGCACTTCCGAGAAGAGTTGGAGCAACGGCAACGATATTTATGACAACCACGACTACAACAATATTGAACATATATATAATAGCTTCGGCATATGGTTAATCCTATCCAGCCATCACAAGTAGCATCGACAATACCAAATCAAGCAGAAAACGTATCTACATATAGTAAAGAAAAAGATTACGCAATAAAAATGTGCAAAAATTTCTTAAACCTTCGATCATGAAATTTCAATTTCTCAATGTGTATATTTTTGGTTCCTATACCTCTTTTTCTTCCAATATAAAACATAACTCTGTTGCCACGGCAAAATGTATAACGAAATTGCAAATGAAAATTCGTCCATAATCGTAGTTACCGTTTCCATTTAATTTGTATTTTTCTATTAAGGATATTTCGTACTATCTCCTCATACCGATTATCGTGATTTAATGTATGCAAAGGAATTCATATTGTGTTCATATATCTTAATAATCGTACGTCTCTACCTACACTATGAACCTCCGCCACTCGCCTGATTGCCAATCATGGTATGCCCCCTTAAAATGTAATCAGTTACTTCTTATCCTATATCATATACTTGATTTGCTGTGAAAATGTTGTATGTCACCTACGAGAGTGAGAAACCTAACGTAACCATTTATCACTGTATCCCTATAACATGAGCTCCATCACTCTTTTATTGCCTTCCAGTATCCATTTTTGTTTCTTTGTAATACATCAGTCTCTCCTGAACAGCATATTCCGACTTTATCACACACACGACATATACAGACACAAACTACCAACACGCACACAAAAATAAACACAACAACAATAATGAAAATAACAACAAAAATGACTCAGGCTGCATATTTTGTTCCAATCTTCAGCTTTCTTGTTAATAAACGCTCATGATTTATCAATTCACTTACAATAACGCCCTTTCTCACTGCA
The DNA here is from genome assembly GCF_024679095.1 of Eriocheir sinensis. NCBI lineage: Eukaryota > Metazoa > Arthropoda > Malacostraca > Decapoda > Varunidae > Eriocheir > Eriocheir sinensis. The sequence continues at coordinate 5,705,383 of NC_066522.1, forward strand.
CACTTTGTTTTACCGGTGACAATGAAAACACGACAAAAACTAAACATGTAGAACACATCCCTACCTCCTGCATGAGCTAAAATAAAACTATAAAAAAATGGAACGTATATCAAAATGAAAAAAGTTTCGTGGCAACAGCAATGAAAAGAGAAAATGTAAAATATTCACAGAAATACGTAAAAGTGTGCGTTCCAGAGCGTATATCAAATTTGAGACGGTCCATATACAGCCGTTCCCTGCAGCCATTTCATCCGCCAGCGGCCTCAACCGGGACTCTTTAGCTCCGGCACTCATAACTCTTTCCGAGTGAACGCAATCAAAATAATTATGATTTATGGCGACCCCACATGCCTTAGAAAGATGGTCCGGGACTTTCCATTCCTTCTTCTGGTTTCACTCAATTTAATAATGAAACATAATATATTATAAAAGAAAGTTATCTCTGTGCATCGGGGGGGGGGGGGGGGGGCTGTGGGTGCGTAAGTGGGAGGGGTTCTGTGTGTGTGTGTGTGTGTGTGTGTGTGTGTGTGTGTGTGTGTGTGTGTGTGTGTGTGTGTGTGTGTGTGTGTGTGTGTGTGTGTGTGTGTGTGTGTGTGTGTGTGTGTGTGTGTGTGTGTGTGTGTGTGTGTGTGTGTGTGCTTGCGCGCGAGCGTGAGGAACACAGGGAAAGATGGACGAGTCAAGGGCAGAAATAAGGGAAAGATAGAAGCAGGGAACAGAGGAGAGGTGGTTGATGAAGAATAAGGTTTAATGTAGGAGGGAAGAAAGAAACAGAGCAGAAAAAAAAATGGGGGCATGTGCTAAAGCAACGCGTGGTCTTAGTGTTCATCTCCGTCGTGTTACCCCTTGAGCCTGTGGTGGGTGAGAACCTATTCTCCCAGGACACAGGGCCGGTGTGACATCCGGATTACCACTTTTTACCCTCCCCAGGTTTCCCCCAAGTACCCATTCATCGACCAGCCCAAACTGGAGGATGAACAGCTGGGTGAGCTACGCACCGACTGCTCGTGCCGGAATTCCAAACAAAGCCCGAAAATTCCTAGGTAGACATGATTACACCAAGAAGGCGCATGTAAACATAGAGTGGAAAAAGGCAACATGTGCTACATCGAATCCCATCCTTCATCTGCTCTTTCTCCTGGGAAAAAGACACCAGACAGGATATATATCACGCAATAATGCACTACCTCTTTTGGCAATTTAGCTATTTATGTCAGGTAAATAAAGCAAATAACTCCCACGAAATTGCTTTAAAAATTATGTAAACTATAATCAGTGTCATCTCAAGTATAGTATAGGGTTCACTGCTATAATATATCAGAAATAGAGGGTAACCTCATTTAAGTCTGCCGGAACCTCCTCTTTCATCATTTTTTTCTCTCTCATCCACAAAAATATTTATACACACAAAGGCACATATTAGATCAAATAAATGAACATACAGTAAAGGGGGAAGCGTGCAATGGAGGCAGATGACAGCTTTAAAGAAGGCCTGGAGATGGCTAAAAAAGAGGAGAAACAGAAGGCAGAATGATTGGGAGAAATGGGAGCATGATAAGGAAGGAAAAGGAAACGCAGAAGTAAACCAAATAGGGGAAGAAAAGAAGAAAAATATATTGGAATATTCGAATAACTAAGAAGTCAGGGACGGAGAAAAGGAGAAAATAAAAGTTAAGGGTGTTTTGTGTGTGTGAGAGAGAGAGAGAGAGAGAGAGAGAGAGACATTACTCTCTCTCTCTCTCTCTCTCTCTCTCTCTCTCTCTCTCTCTCTCTCTCTCTCTCTCTCTCTCTCTCTCAAGCTTTATTTTGCACACCCCTTCCGGGTAATATGTCACGTGGTTTTTTTGTTCCTTTCTTTCTTTTGTTCCAGTAATCCCTTGGACACACAGGGCCGGCACGACACGCCTCTCTCGTTGTCTTTTTAGTGATACGTCTTTTATTGTTATTTTCAGTCATGTGTATTACCTCTCCGTGCGTCATTCTGTCGCTTTTGTTACTTCCTTTTCTTCTCGTTGTGTTGTGCCCAAGGAAATAAAAGGTACAGCTAAAGCACGGGATCTGATTTCTTTCACTGTACGGCTCGGCGCGACACGCCCCTCGTGTTGTCCTTTTACTGATACCTCGTTTATTATTTTCACACCGTTCTTACTATTTATATGTATTTTATATAACTAAAGCACGAGTTCTGATTCCTTTATGGCTGTCCTTGTATTATCATTATTACTTTATTATTATTATTATTATTATTATTATTATTATTATTATTATTATTATTATTATTATCATTATTATTATTATTATTATTATTATTATTATTATTATTATTATCATCATCATCATTATCAGCAAAATAGCAACCTAAGCATCAGCATCAGCAACAGCAACACTTTAGTCTCCGTGCACCAAACCAGTGGCTCCCAACCTTTCCAAAGCCACGGACAAGTCGAGCAAGTAAAGAAAATTCTGCGGACCAGTACCATAGGCACAGATCCAAGCATACACTGACATTTATATAGTCCAAATACATATTTCATTTTTTAAGCAATTTAAAATTCAATGGAACAATACCATGTAAAGTAATGTTTCACATTATACAAAGTAAAGTGATTATAAAGGCTAAATTATTCAAATGGACGCCATGAAGGAAAAATACTACACTAACCACAGCACTTAGTTACAGTAGACATGGAAAAGACTAGCTGTCATGGTGATAGAGTCATGTACCTATTTCAAGGTGTATCAATACACCAAAACGTACTATCTCATGTTTTACAAATGAAATTAGAAATCCATATATAAGCATATTACTCGTAATCATGAACAACATAAAAAGTCACTAGTAAAGCAGTTTGGCGGACCAGCAAATCATAAGCCACGGACCGGTCCACGGACCAAATAGGTTGGGAATCACCGCACTAAACAGACCCGTAAGCCCCGCCCCTTGCACCCAAGAGGCTCAGCTCCCTTCCATCTGATTGGCTGACCGATACGCTTGGGAATATATGAAAGTTATATTAAATAACATTATGATCAGGATTATTTAATGTGATAGGTACGAAAATAAGTACTAGTTATTATAACCAAGAAATTGACAATACTGCACCTACCATCAAGGAAAATTAGAAAATGAAACCAATTTATTGCGAGGCCGTATCACTGTACCTTTAGCCTGCCTAGCTTAATATGCGCTGCGTAGAAAACAAATTTATTTATTTTAATTATATCCAAGCAATATGGCGCCACTGTAAACACCTGGCTGGGGTCGACCACCGGGACTCACTAAGAAAATCTACCGCCGTCATAAGGCAAACAAGTAAACAAACAAAAAGAAATCCAGCACCCACCACTCACATGAATAAAAAAAATATTTACACAATCAATTGATATAGGGATATATTCAATACAACTTCAAAGGGTCAGAAAGAGGAGGGGAGTTAATGAGACGAAGAAACATTGACCACACTCTGTCGAAGAGTGCTGTGTGTGTGGAACCTCCCTCACACATGATATGCATACTCCATACGAGGGCGGACAAGGCCCTCGTATGGACAGCATCTAGAGGAGGGAAAACTAGTGGAGACAAAACAGAGCACCGAACCTTTAGGAAGATGATTTGGCAGAAGGATATGACGTTTCTAGTTAAGCATTTGAGTTAAGGATAGGCTGAAGATGTTTATTGTAGGAGGGGACAGCTGATTGTTATCGATAATTAAGGGATAAATGTTTCAAAGGTTATGTCGAGCTAACAGGTGGAGACTTTCAGTTTTGAGGGCATTGAAGAACACTAAGTACCTTCTGCCCCATTCAGAAATGATTGCCAGGTCGGAGGTCAAACGTTCTGTGGCGACCAGCATCGAGTCATGTTATTCCCGTTGGGAGGGAGATTTGATAAAAAGTTGAGTGATGCGGCGTAGAGTCATCGGCGTGTGAGTGGATATATTAGTTTGTTATGGAAAGATCATTAATGAGTAATTGAAATGGAGTGGGAGACAGAACGGAGCCCTGCGGAAGACCACATTTGATCAGATTGCAAGTAGAACAGTGCCCGCTTACCACAGCAGAACTATATCGATCTGAAGAGAAACTGGAGACAAAAGTACAGAGAGAAATAAAATCCGTATTAGGTTAGTTTAGTACGCAAAGATTTGTGCCACACTAGCAAAGAATTCCGAGATGTTTAAGGTAACAGCAAAAGTTTCACAGAAACGGTTAAGAAAGGATGGCCAGGAATCAGTTAGGAAGGCAAGAATATTTTATCAGTGGAACACTTGCAGAATCCGTACCGTTGATCAGACAGTTAGCGCTTATTTTCGTACCTAACGCAATGAATAACTGATCATATGATATTTATTATAACATTCATCTACTCCCAATCGTAACCTTCAGTTAATCTGGTGGAAGGGGGTGGAGCCTCCTTGGTGCAAGGGGTGGGGCTCATGAGCCTGTTTAGAGTACGGAGACTATGGTAGCAACCGCCACCGAAGTAAATGAAGAAGAAGAAGAAGAAGAAGAAGAAGAAGAAGAAGAAGAAGAAGAAGAAGAAGAAGAAGAAGAAGAAGAAGAAGAAGAAGAAGAAGAAGAAGTAAAAGCAGAAGAAGAAGAAGAAGAAAAGAAGAAAAGAAGTAGAAGTAGAAGTAGAAGAAGAAAAAGGAAAACTAGAAGAAGAAAAAAATAAGTTGAAGAAGAAAAATAGGAAGAAATAGAAGAAGAAAAGAAGAAATAGAAGAAGAAAAGAAGAAGAAAAGAAGAAAAAAAACAGCAACCAGTAACGGCAGCAAAAATAGTAGCAGCCTCAGCTTCAACAACAACGATAATAACTTCACCACAAGCAGAGGCAATAACAACAATAGCATCACCCTCTTCACCACCACCACCACCACCACAAAAACGACCGTTCCTAGTAACATCACCCAACGTAACTCACACATCTTGATAAATGACAAGTACACAAGAGGTTACGGTTTCTTTCCTTCCTTCAAGTTTAGATGACACACGCGGCGACTCCCCGCCCACCACTTAGCTGACATTCTGGCTAAGGACTCTGCATGACCTTACATTACACAAGGGAGGAGGAGAAGAAGGAGGAGGAGGAGGAGGAGGGGGAGGGAGAGGAGGAGGAGGAGGAGGAGGAGGAGGAGGAAACGGGAAACCGCATCATTCTATTTTTTTACTTCAGGAATATGAAGGAAGAAAGTAGTTTATGAGCCTTTCCAGAAATCAATAAATCTAAAAGAGGATGAAGGAAAGGAAGTCGAGTAGGAAGTATTTTTTTTAGTGTGTGTGTGTGTGTGTGTGTGTGTGTGTGTGTGTGTGTGTGTGTGTGTGTGTGTGTGTGTGTGTGTGTGTGTGTGTGTGTGTGTGTGTGTGTGTGTGTGTGTGTGTGCTTGCAGGCGAGCCGGAGGTCATACCTTCCCCCTTTATTTATTCCCTTTCCTTCTTCATCCTCCATTCCTCCTCCTCCTTCCCTTTCTATTTCCTCCAATAATCCATTTACTGCGCACCATTGCAAGCGCTCCTCCTTCATCTCCTCTTCCACCTCCTCCCTCGTTTCCAGCGAACACCTCCTCCTGCTCCTGTCATCTGATCGTCGCTTTCTCCTCTCTCTGATAATCTATATATCGCATCCACTCAAAGCCTTAGACACTCTCTCTCTCTCTCTCTCTCTCTCTCTCTCTCTCTCTCTCTCTCTCTCTCTCTCTCTCTCTCTCTCTCTCTCTCTCTCTCTCTCTCTCTCTCTCTCTCTCTCTCTCTCTCTCTCTCTCTCTCTCTCTCTCTCTCTCTCTCTCTCTCTCTCTCTCTCTCTCTCTCTCTCTCTCTCCAGGTCTCTCTCCCGTCCGGAGTTCAAAAAACACAAAAACCTAAGAGGATATAAGGGTCATGATGAGAGATTTATAAGGTTATCGTTCTCTCTCTCTCTCTCTCTCTCTCTCTCTCTCTCTCTCTCTCTCTCTCTCTCTCTCTCTCTCTCTCTCTCTCTCTCTCTCTCTCTCTCTCTCTCTCTCTCTCTCTCTCTCTCTCTCTCTCTCTCTCTCTCTCTCTCTCTCTCTCTCTCTCTCTCTCTCTCTCTCTCTCTCTCTCTCTCTCTCTCTCTGAACCTGTCTTCATCCAACAAACATGCATGCAACATTGACGATAACTACTACTACTACTACTACTACTACTACTACTACTACAACTACTACTGCTATTGCTACTCCCACCCTCCTCCTCCTCCTACTCCTCCTCCTACTACTACTACTACTACTACCACCACTACCACCACTACCAGTACCACTTCTGCTACTACTGTTACTACTAATACCACTACGACGATAATGACCATTTCTAAGCCGAAGTGATGGTGTATATTGGCGAAAGGTCAGTTCGCGAACGCATTGATCCCAAGGACCTGGGTTCAAGTCCCTCCTCAAGACGCTGACAATTTTCAGTCATCACGCGAGTGGCGGAAGATAAGACAAATGCTGGCCAGATCATCAACGGCGAATTAGGTCAATAGGAGCATCACCGGGTAGCATATGCCAAGCAAGAGTCGTATATCACGGGAGCACCACTAACGGAGTCTACCAGGTCACACAAGAAAGCCTACTGGCACTATGGCAGCATATATAAAAAAGACGATGATGCAGTAGTCTTATACAGTTCTAAACATAGTATGTAATTGGACAAATGCTCCGGTATGTACCGAACCACAAGAGGGGATGCAAATGGTTGTAAATTAAGCATTTCTTGAAAAACTACCAAGAGCAATTGAGTAATTTAAAACGGGAGGTCTCCAAGTTTCACAGAAACTGACTGAGGAAATATGCTTAGAGTAGGGAGCACGTCACTGCAAGAGTCTTACTCAAGCTGTTTCGTATTATATGGAATATTGAACAGATACCTGAGCAATGAAAGCTCCCGGTAGTGAATAGGACACAGTAGTAGGGGAATCTCTGAAAATGTGAAAATCGGAGAGGTATCGCCCTAAGCAGTAAAGTATTGAAAGTATTCGGTTATTTTTTCAGTAAAGAAGGAAACTTAAGGGAAAACAGATCATTTATGACAGTATATCTAGGGATGAACAAACAGGCTTCCACGATGGTGAGGTTGCAGTGACCAGATATTCTTGGCCAAACTTATATACAACAAAACGTTGAATTTAGGCGCCCTTTGATACTGGCTTCTGTAGAATTTGTAAAGACCTTTGACACACTACTTAAGGTTGCAGTGCGGAAGGTATTACGTTACTATGCCAGACGTGAGCCATGACACAAATATAATTGAAAGCCGTCAAAAGAAGAATATTGGGGATCTAATGGCATTATTTGAGATAAATGTATTGTTTAGAGACAAAGCGAGAGAACGGAATATGAACGAAAGAATATTGGGTGGGTTTGAGATCCGCTCTGACTGATTTTTTTTTTTTTTTTTCGCTGAGGAGAGGTTACTGTTCTCCTTAGAGCAAGGGGGATACGGAGGTGTGGTGTGAGAGGTCAGAGCAGTACCCACAGGTCGGTTGAACAGCTTTGAAGCTCTCTCAAGGAGATACTGGCGATCACGGGTCCAGCACGTGATCAGGCCGTGGTGAATTACACAAAATGAACCTATCCGTTGAGACACATATATTATCTAAATCTTTCACCATAAAGCACCATGCGTGACGAAACGGGTGCCATTATGCTGTATGAACTATGCCGTAATTTTTAGATGTTGTAATTAAATTGAGTGTTGCGTGTCAAAATAGTTGTCCTTTGATAAAGCACATTTCTATTGTTTTTTTTCCATATTTTCTTCGTGTTTGCTCTCCTGTTGAGAATTTTTTTCGTCTTCTTTATCGTCCCCTGTGTTGCACGTTTAGCGCATTTACAGAACAAGGCAGACTGACGAAGCAAAGAAATAGAAATAGACCATTACTACCAAGCTTCAGTGAGCACCACGAGAAACTTTTCTCCTTCGTCACTTTCTTCCTCGTCCTTTCCCTAACCTCACTTCCATTCCAAGGTATAGTACACCTGTACTCCTCCCTCTTATTCTCTCCCTCTCCTCTCCTCGTCCTCCCTCCTCTTCATCACTGCCACCAGAACAACACAGCCACAACAAGCAAACAAAAGAGTGCTCCTGACGCCTCGTTATCTTCCTATTCACTACTCGAAAAAATTTCCATTCCATTTTCTCTAAAAGTCAAGATTTTTTTTCTGTCCGACCGACACGGCGGCTGTCAAGGCGAGGACACTGCTCGGCGTGGCCCCACAGGGAGGCACAGTGACGCGCTTGTAGCGGCAGTAACGGACCAGGACACTGCTCGGCGTCTTACGCCCCACAGGGAGGCATACTATAGTCGGTCCAAATGTTTCAAATGTTTCAAATGTTTCAGTGCTCGTTTTGCACGGCCCGTTCTCCCTTGAAAACTTGCAGTATTATGATTGTACTTTGTTTCTTAGATAATGTCATTGATTGTTTAAGTAGTGTCGTTATTCAATTAAGTTTCGAATATTTTTTAATCATGAAAGAAGCTAGATTATCTCAATCATATATATTTGGTACGTGTCTTTGATACAATCTATGATGTCATCAACAGCCAATCAGGTGAAAGGGGGGCGGAGCTTAGCCAGAATGGGGGAGGGGCTTCTCGGTGCAAATTGGCCAAGCTAATTTGGACCGACTTTTTTTTTATAGTGTGTGGCGGCAGTCACGGCCAAGGACACTGCTCGGCGTCTTACGCCCCACAGGGAAGCATACTAGTGTGTGGCCAGTGTTGCCACCTGCGGTACATTTGTACCAAAATGGTACATTTTGAAGCTAATGGTACTGTGGTCCTACATTCCAAAATAAAACCATTTTTTGGTACAATTTGCATGGAACGGTACAATTTTCCTTGTCAACGGTACAATTTGAAGTTTTGCTTGAAGAATATCCTAAAATGATAAAAAAAAAAATGAAATAAGTTACTGAGATTAAGCTTATAGAGTAAAAGAGAAAAAACATTATACTTTCTGAAACTCAAGCACAAATATTAAGTGATTTTGAACTTGTATACGAGTGGAGTAATGGCAGTCGCGGTGTCCTGTTGAAACCAAAGTCACTTATACCAAGTCATAAGTGACTTTTGTCGAAACAGCGGACGGGAGTGACCGTCACGGCGTCATGGGAGCCTCGGGAGTCGGGGACCGTGGGGACGAGACGGGGAGGGGGAGAGGGTAATAATAATGATTTTCAGCCATTTTTAATGTTAATGGGTTTGTTATATCAACACATGCCAAGTCTCCAACCTTTGTATTTTCACTGATGATAGGCAGCATGATGTTGTCCTGATGCTGGACTGCAAGTATTACTCGGAAGTTATAATTAATATAGTGAGGCTGCCCCTGAGCCTTGTAAACTTAGAGACAGGCCAGGGGGTCACTCACTATGATTATATATGTTGGCTTGCCCTTTAATAGCACTATACAGGCCACAGGGCCGGTGGGAGCTGGCTGAGCTGGTGAGCTGGCTTATAAATACTGGTACCCTTTCGATCTTTCATTCTGAAGGAGCACCCTCATTTTGCCCAGAAATTTTAACTTTTGGTGTAGTGTACCCCCTCCTGTCACACTCCCTACATTGTGTTGCTTACAGTATGTAATGTACTATTTTCATAATGCCCCTTGCCATCACTGGTGGCTGGCATCGAATATTCCTTATGACCAGTATATATATATATATATATATATATATATATATATATATATATATATATATATATATATATATATATATATATATATATATATATATAACTTTTTCTACTTTTGTATGCTTTGTACATTACATTTTGTATTCTTAATTATTTTGGGAGATGGGCTGGCGCCTGGCATGCAGGCACCTCCCATCTCCTTTATTGTATTTTTATATAACATTAAACCTACAACTCATTAATATCAACTAAATTGAAGTAAGCAGTGGATGTATTCCCTTGTCGCATCATTTGATTACCAAGGATTTGTCTGTATATTACCTTATCAACCATCATATTTTCATTAAATAGAAAGTGATACATTCTGTGGTACATTTTTAAAATTTAGTGGTACGAATGGTACTTTTTCAGTGCAACATGCCGTACAATTTTTTTTTTCGAGGTGGCAACACTGTGTGTGGCGGCAGTCACGGCCAAGGACACAACTTGGCGTCTTACGCCCAACAGGGAGGCATACTAGTGTGTGGCGGGAGTCACGGCCCAGGACACTGCTCGGCGCCTTACGCCCCACAGGGAAGCATACTAGTGTGTGGCAGGAGTCACGGCCCAGGACACTGCTCGGCGCCTTACGCCCAACAGGGAAGCATACTAGTGTGTGGCGGGAGTCACGGCCCAGGACACTGCTCGGCGCCTTACGCCCCACAGGGAGGCATACTAGTGTGTGGCAGGAGTCACGGCCCAGGACACTGCTCGGCGCCTTACGCCCCACAGGGAGGCATACTAGTGTGTGGCAGGAGTCACGGCCCATGACACTGCTCGGCGCCTTACGCCCCACAGGGAGGCATACTAGTGTGTGGCGGGAGTCACGGCCCAGGACACTGCTCGGCGCCTTACGCCCCACAGGGAGGCATACTAGTGTGTGGCGGGAGTCACGGCCCAGGACACTGCTCGGCGCCTTACGCCCAACAGGGACGCAGACTAGAGTGTGGCAGGAGTCACGGCCCAGGACACTGCTCGGCGCCTTACGCCCCACAGGGAGGCATACTAGTGTGTGGCGGGAGTCACGGCCCAGGACACTGCTCGGCGCCTTACGCCCCACAGGGAGGCATACTAGTGTGTGGCGGGAGTCACGGCCCAGGACACTGCTCGGCGCCTTACGCCCCACAGGGAGGCATACTAGTGTGTGGCGGGAGTCACGGCCCAGGACACTGCTCGGCGCCTTACGCCCCACAGGGAGGCATACTAGTGTGTGGCAGGAGTCACGGCCCAGGACACTGCTCGGCGCCTTACGCCCCACAGGGAGGCATACTAGTGTGTGGCGGGAGTCACGGCCCAGGACACTGCTCGGCGCCTTACGCCCCACAGGGAGGCATACTAGTGTGTGGCTGGAGTCACGGCCCAGGACACTGCTCGGCGCCTTACGCCCCACAGGGAGGCATACTAGTGTGTGGCAGGAGTCACGGCCCAGGACACTGCTCGGCGCTTTACGCCCCACAGGGAGGCATACTAGTGTGTGGCAGGAGTCACGGCCCAGGACACTGCTCGGCGCCTTACGCCCCACAGGAGGCATACTAGTGTGTGGCGAGTCACGGCCCAGGACACTGCTCGGCGCCGTACGCCCCCCAGGGAGGCATACTTGTGTGGTGCGGGCGTCACGGCCGAGGACACTGCTCGGCGCCTTACGCCCCACAGGGAAGCATACTAGTGTGAGGCGGGAGTCAGGGGCCTGGACGCTGCTCGTCGCCGTACGCCCCACTGGGATGCATACTAGTGTGGCAGGAGTCACGGCCCAGGACACTGCTCGGCGCCTTACGCCCCACAGGGAGGCATACTAGTGTGTGGCAGGAGTCACGGCCCAGGACACTGCTCGGCGCCTTACGCCCCACAGGGAGGCATACTAGTGTGTGGCAGGAGTCACGGCCCAGGACACTGCTCGGCGCCTTACGCCCCACAGGGAGGCATACTAGTGTGTGGCAGGAGTCACGGCCCAGGACACTGATCGGCGCCTTACGCCCCACAGGAGGCATACTAGTGTGTGCAGGAGTCACGGCCCAGGACACTGCTCGGCGCCTTACGCCCCACAGGGAGGCATACTAGTGTGTGGCAGGAGTCACGGCCCAGGACACTGCTCGGCGCCTTACGCCCCACAGGGAGGCATACTAGTGTGTGGCGGGAGTCACGGCCCAGGACACTGCTCGGCGCCTTACGCCCCACAGGGAGGCATACTAGTGTGTGGCAGTCACGGCCCAGGACACTGCTCGGCGCCTTACGCCCCACAGGGAGGCATACTAGTGTGTGGCAGGAGTCACGGCCCAGGACACTGCTCGGTGCCTTACGCCCCACAGGGAGGCATACTAGTGTGTGGCAGGAGTCACGGCCCAGGACACTGCTCGGCGCCTTACGCCCCACAGGGAGGCATACTAGTGTGTGGCAGGAGTCACGGCCCAGGACACTGCTCGGCGCCTTACGCCCCACAGGGAGGCACGGTGACGTGTGTGGGGCGGGAGTCACGGCCCAGGACAC